>NC_143568.1:92844583-93154375 GCF_054136105.1 Typopeltis vanoorti | reverse complement strand
GGTTATCAGAAGGTCGCAGATGGGTCTCGTTCAGCAAGAGTACATCCGGATGGTGCGTTTGGGTGAACTCTTGGAGCTTCAAGATCGTTGTGCTTAGGCCATTCGCATTCCATGCGATGATCTATAGAGAATCTGGATTTATTTGGTTTTTATTCATGAGTGAGCACTGAGATAATGGCTTGTGTATCCGTTAGAAATCTAGTAGTAGAACATGGTGAGGGGGTTTTGATCTGCTAAAATCTAATGGCATATTTGCCAGAGAAGAGGTAATGATAGCTGTCAGACTTGTATGTGGTGTTGACTGATCCAAGGATGTCTGTTTGGGACGAGCTACTTCTGCATATGTCCTTGTCTGTGGTTGCTGAGTAGTTCTTATGAGAACCTCTGACTTCGTCAGATGGGCTTCTAACCCTTTATGTTGATCTTTGAGAGGCTGTGAGTCAGTAATCTCTAATTCAGATTTGCTGAGGGAGGATGAGTATGTTTCTACCTCTGATTTTCTATTTCTAGGATTGTGAGTGCATCCTCTGTAGTTGGCAGTGTGAGGACCGCCACAGTTGGCACATTTAGCCGGGGTAGTTTTTGGCTTAGTGCATGTATTTCTTGGGTTGCTGTTCCCACATTTTAAACTTTTAAATTCAGCCTTGCACATTTTCTGGGCGTGGCCACTCTTTTGAGATCTGTGGCACTGCCCTGTTGCAGCCCTTTTCCTTAATGGTTCTAGGGTGATTTTCAGTCCACAGATATATATTCAGGTTGTATATGTGTTTATAAGTTGTATTGATCTCTGCTAGTACCAGTGGCATTGGAGTCTTGTCATTTTAGGTCATTCTACTGACCTTAATGGGTCGTAAGTCCTGTTGGTGCAGTTCCGCAGCCACTTCTTCTGTGGATAGATCCTCAGATACACCTCTGAACACTATCTTGAGGTTTTCTCCGATCCGAGTGAATAGGTGTGGAACTGGATGACTCTGGCATTCAATTAACCTGTTAGTCTTCGATAATCTACCACTGTCCTAGGTTGAATTTTGATACCATTTGCAACATTCTTCGCATGGCTATATGAGATATGTAGATTGGACATCGTAGTCTTTAGTGACAAGATCTAGACTCTGCTCCGTGAAGCAGGACATGCCTTGTCCTTAACACAATAATAAATAGACAGTTTCTTATCAAGTAAATGAAACAACAATGGCGATACTAATAGCAGTAGGCCGAGCGTATAGCCCTCGTAAATTCAATTGACTTACCTGCGTAGCTGTTCTTCAATATATAAAAATAAAAACCTCTTTTAAAAAGAAACCGTTTGTTTTTAGCAGTAAAAACTATTTACTACTAGTAACAACAGATATTATTCGTGCTATTATCACTATTTTATGGATAAGCATAAGATCAGAATTTTGTCGACGTTCGAAAATCATTCAATCAATCTTCTAAATAGTTTCCTCATATAATTATTTACATACAATGCAGAATGAAATCATTACGAGTTGAATTTTCGATTGTCGATACTGTTGCTTTCGCGAGAGCTATCTGCGCACTCTGGTGACAGATTTATTATTGAAAGATCTAACCGGAAAACTAACACTTAATATAAATCCGTAATTTTTTATTATTATTATTATTATTATTATTCCTGACACCTCCAAGGAGTCCGAAGACTCATCGCGGGAGGACACCTACAACTGTCTCACCCACTACACCGAACCACTACTACGAATCATCTCCATCAACGCCATCTACCGCCCACCTCCACCACTACCACAACTAGTATGTTTTGTCTGTAAATTGCGTGTGTTCTGAAGGGCCGATTTGTCTGTATGCGGGATGAAAAACCCGAGTTTCCGGGAGAAAAACCCTGCTACCTCCGTATGAGATCGGCTAACTCACCTTCGATTGAAATCGACCAGATAAAGATTCCTCCCGTTGAAATGATGAGGATGAAACAAAAACTGAGCCACGTAGACATCTTTGTGTAATATCTTATAGTGTCTTTTTTTAATTATTATATTCCACCAACCAGAGCGGAATTATTATAATGTATAATTTCAGCACCAATTTTTCCCTTGTGTTCATGCAAAATGTCTAACAAAAACCGGAAAGCTCGACAGCGTGTATTCATTTTTATATTTTATTGTTTAACGATTCCACATACCAAGTATTGCATTAACAAAATCCATTCAGCTATCGTCCCAAAATAACTCGTGCATTGATAAAATGAATTTAATAGGTTTTTATGCATCTGGCGAAAGGTATTTCAAGACGGTAGTTGTTATGATAATTGAAATAGTGTCATTTAAGTAATATGCAATTACTAAACTACTTTTCTTTTTTTTCTTTTTTTTAGCACTAGCCAGGATTGCAGTTTCTTACGTCTCGACTTTTGTATTATAGACATATAATTTTATTTGGCATTTTGATATAAATTATCACACTGAAATAACTCAGCATTGTAAAACCAAATTGATTCAATTCCATCCATCAGTATCCGTCAGTTATATTTGTTAGTATCGGTACAAAGTGTTTTGTCAAGGGTTGCCCATCAGAATGATCTGATCGAAATCTTACTATGTGAATATACTAGAATTTAAATCATATCAAAATTTTCAAATTTTGTTAAATTCCGCACTCTCAAAGCGGAGTTATAACTACGAATCATAACAATCATTCTGAAACCTATACCTATTCCCTCCTCCAATTCCAATAAATAAATAAAATAACCTTGAGAAATTCTTCTAAGGATTCCAAATAAAGAGAGCTTTTCCAGAGTCTAGGAAAAACGCACGACGATTGGACAAAACAGCTTTATTGAATTTATTTAATAAATGAATGATTGAATGAATAATATCACTAAATAGATAATATCGTTACGACACGTACATTTTCATGATTGTTTCCTATCAATTCCAGAGTTGCTAGGATAAATTGTGCACAGTTTATTTATTCATTTTAATTTGTAGAAAATATTCTGTATCTTTTGGAATCGTTTGCTTAATTATTGTTATTGTGAAATAATAATAAACGCTTAAAAATAATTTAAAATTATTATTATTATTAAAAGAGACCTTCGGGGGCTCAGGAACTTATCGAGGGAGGCTACATACCACACACACACACACACACACACCAGCTATTATACTTGTTCTTGAATTCATTCACACTGCTTGCACACACAACATCCAATGGCAGTCCATTCCAATCAAGCACTACCCAATGAGAAAAACTAGCTCTCACTCCCTTTTAGCGGAATTCATTCTTTGTTTTCAAGGATGCCTTCTTGTCGTTTCCTCATTTTCCATAAAATGAAAAATTCCATCATCTGAAATCCTATATGACCCTTTCAGAAGTCTACTGTCTAGAAATTTTTTATCTGTCTTCATAATCAGTATTCCACAATCCTAATATAATTTTTAGCACTCTACTTTGTGCTCTCTCCACTACATCAGAATCACAAAGGAGGCTACATCGCCCCCTGAACTTCAACTTCCTATCTGCTAACATTCCAAAATCACTTTCTTCTAGCATAATCCCACCAATATAATACGACATTGGATATCTAATCACGCCGAAGAGAATGACTTTACATTTACATATATTGAACTGACATCTATATTCCCATGCCCACAATTCCAGCCCATTCCAATCATTCTGCAGATACTGCATATCAGCAGCATTCCTGATTACCTTACCCATCTTTGCATCATCAGCAAATAGTTGTATGACGCTTGTCAAATCCTTTCCAATATCATTAATGTACAGCTTGAATAACAGTGTACCAAGCACTAATCTTTGTACTGGTTATGGCCAGTACAACCCTTACATATCCAGACATCTCGTCCAGACTTGATATAGGCCTAAGCCTTTACAAGTATTTTATCCTATGCCTGTTCTAGTTATCATTGTAGTCATTCTCTGGTGGCAACGCCATGCCATCAGTGTGCCCTGTAGGGCCCTCAAGGAAAGAGCTTTTATATCCTGAGTAAGCCCAAGCTGTTTTAAGTCATAACTATCTGCACTCCATACGGCATATAAAGAGATGGTGACACTGGTAAACCTCAGAGTTGCTCCATGCTCCTCCCATATCTTACTAACTAGATCTTGGTTATAATAGTTTAACTTATTATTATGGCTAAAGGCTAGTGGGCACCCTATTCCACCACCTGGGCATCAACTACCCAAACGTCACAATCTCTTTTAATCACAACGTCCGGCTTACGCAAACCCTCGGAGGTCCTATAATGTAGTTCCACCGCGGTCTCCCAACCTTTGTTCTAAAAGCAGTTGTTCAGAATGGAGACCATGGAGACCCGCCTAAAGTCAAGTCTTCTATTAATGGGCTATAAAAAGCCTCTCTGCAGATTGGGGAAGAAGATAGTTCTAACTGCGCGATTCTTGACAGCAGCAGGCGTGGGATCAGCCATTTAAGTGATGGAACCCCAAGCCCACCATCCTTCACCCTCGCATGGAAATATGCAGTATGAGTGTCAGGCGGCAATCGGAGTCATGATCTCACGGCTGAACGGATAGCCCTGTCAATTCGGGAAGATATATGTCCTACCAAGCACCAACTTGTGGTAAAAGTGAGATAGGAGATCGTGGGAAAGGAGAAACGGTCTTTTCTGGAGGTTGAGAGGAGCTTTCCTCAAAAGAAGCTATCCCAGCTTCTATGATAGAAAGGACAGAAGACCTTCCCTTTGGGATGAATATGGTACCGAGGTATCTCCACTCTTCCAGGATGGTCAAAGCATGCAACGGCCTCCCGTGCAGGGAAAACTCTATAGTCTCGACCTTAAGCTTCTTGTCACGATCAGAGGGGACAAGAGCTAAAGAGCAGGACTTCTCTATATTAATAGAAAGGCCCTCGAATAGAGAAGTCAACTGCCCAGTCAAGGAGTTCCTGCAAGCCTATCTTAGGCTACGAGAATAAGATCGTCCGCAAAGGACATATCATTAAAGGAAGAAGCGCCTAGAGGGCAGCCTATATGGCTAGGAAGAGAATGAAGAAACTCATCCATGACTCACTTAAAGAAATGGGGAGATAGAGGATCACCCTGACGAACACCCCGCACTGCAGGAATAGAAGTTGCACAGGACCCTGTAGTGATGGAGCTACCCAAGTATAGCTTCATAACATAGGAAAGAAAGGGTTCTGGACATCCAGCAATAGACAGCGCTCGAAGGAGAGCAGTCTCATATCCCCCTGTAGACCACTTTTTAATATCTGTCAGTCAGCTATCCTCTTATCCACGATAATGCTTTATAATCCAAATCCACACTCTTCAATTTATACAACAGTCTTCCATGCTACATTCTTTCAAAATCCTTAGCAAAATCTAAAAGTATTATGGTGTATCTATTCCCTTTGTCTAGTTCAATAGTAACATTGTTATAAAATGTGGGCAAGTTGCTAAAACATAACCTTCCCTTAGTAAACCCATGCTGTTCATTGCAAAGCAGAAAATCATCACTCATGAGATGTTGATTGGTCTGTAGTTGGACATCAGTCTTTGCACCCATGTGCAATGGGATTACATACATTCTTTCCACCTGCAGAATCTTCCCCGTTCTGAGATTCGTATTAAACAGCTTGGTCAAAAGAATAGCCACTTCAGCTGACACTCTTTTGGTACTCGTGCTGATATTCTATCAGCCCCTATTGCTGAATTGTTATTCAGTTTGTGCAACAGCGCTAATACCTCCTTCACATACACCTGAGTTTCTTCATCCAGTGAAGAGATAGCAGTGAACTCAAAGTTGCATACACCCGGTTGATAAATTTTAGACAAAACGGTCAATCATTAGGTGAATAACATCTTCAGCATCTGTCATCCTCACATCATTTGCTTTCAGTAAAGTTATTCTTTCATGTTCATTCTTTCTTTTACTTACAGCATATCGATAGAATTCTTGTGGGTTGTCTTTAGCTTGCAGAGCCAGTTTATATTCATACTCAGACTTGACTTTCCATACAACACTTATGACTCTTTTGGCCTGCTGCTTATAATTTTCATAACGGATATCATCCTTATGCACACGGTATTCCTTCCACATCATCCTTTTACGAATATCCTGCTTGAGAAGGTTCACACATCCATTTGACTCCAACCCTATTTATTCTTTTAACTCTCTGGACACATTCTGATATTGCATTATTTAAGTACTTTTTAAATTCTTCCCATCCAGGAACCGATACCATTGCACTGAAATCAATATATTCCTCAGTTTGTCATAATTTCCTGCTTTTTTTCCCCCTAGCATGTAGCCTTTTCTGAATGGAACATTCATAAACTTAGCCACTTCCGAAGTGATTACTGCATGATCACTGTCACTAACCGGAGGCAGAATAGTGACGTCTTTAAATGAAACATCCTCTGACACTATGATGAAATCTAATACTCTTTGACCTCAAGTTCCTCTGTCACATACTGCTTGAGGAAGTTGTCTCGCAAGAGCTCAATAAATTCGGTTTCATTCTTCTCATGAGATTTTACTACTACCCAATCAATTTTTGGATAATTAAAGTCTCCCATTATGATTACTCTTTTCGCAGCCATCGTTTCTATTTGGTGATGCATTTCTTCATTACTAACAACCGATCCACATGGTCTGTAACAATTCCCCACTATGCATTTCATTTTGTAAGATTCCACCTCACACTAGATGGCTTCAAACTTACTGGCGCATGAAATACTGTTACTAGCACTACAATCATAGATCTCAACTCTAACTTGATTTTTAAGTCATCTGATATTATGAGCAACACACCCCTCCTCTCCTATCCTGTCTATCCTTCCTAAAAATACTGTACCCTTTACATTCGATACCAGTCAGTATGTCTGATTCTGATAACTAGGTCTCATTAATGCCTATAATCTGAGGTTCTAACATATTGATCAGGGCAACAAAATATATATATGACACATCCATAGAGCCCTAGAATGCGTTGAGGGAGGCCACACCACCACTATGTTTTGTTACTAAGAATAATCGCTTTTTAAAGCGATTTTTCTTTCTTTAAATCTTTTAACACCGACAAATGCTAGTAGAGATCCATTAAGATGCTAATAGGGATCCTTTAAAATATCAATCAGCTGTGGCGGACATTATTTTGTATATCATTTCGAAAAAAAATTTATACGCTAAGGGAAAATGAAACTGAGTGCATACGCGTTTTGCGAAATTCATCTAAAAATGCAACTGGCAAGTAAAAGATCTACTCAGTAATCATTTGAAGCATTTATTTATTTATTTATTTATTGTTTAAATATGTTGTCCCTCTACATAGCTACACTGTAATGGAGCATGTGCTTATAAAAAAATAATAATAAAAAAGAAAGAAAACCGATTACTATAATAATTGGTTTCTGTTATATTATCTTCTGAACACGCACAAAAAAAAAAAAAAAAAAAAACCTTGCATGAAAACGCGCACGCTAAAGCAACAAAAATTCACCACATACAGTTACCATAGAAACACACTATAGAACCAATCTGATATTATGTATCTGTGTGCTGTATAAAGAGGACATTCATTTATTACAGTGGGATAGCACAATACAGTTCAATATAATGTAGACAGGCTTGGAGAATATCTTTGTGGTAGGGTTTAACGATTCATGCCCTGTGTTTGAGAAGAGAGAGAGAGAGGTAGGCTCGAATCCCGTCAAATTCGCAATTGTAGATCTTCAGAAAAGTGGAGGAACGCAGGTCTTACAGTCAGAAGATTTTTTTTTCTTTCCTTCTTTTTTCGCTTTTTTTTCTTTTTACCGCAGAACAGATTAGTCCGAGATAATTTCGGATTGAATAAGATTAATTTTTCAAATTCAGAAATCGATTTCTGATTCAATTTTTTTCCTTCATAATTCGAATCAATGTATATATCTGGGCATGCGTAATAGTGGTGCAAAGTTTAAATATCAGATAAAAGTGTAACAACGTAGGTATTGGAAAAGCACTTCGACCGTAAACAGTATTTCAAGGAATCTTGACTGCTGATGCTGTTGTAAGCAGACGACATATTTTTAAATTTTAGTTATTTATTATTGCTTTTTTGTGTGTTTTCAAGTGTGAAACTGCTGCTTATAGCTAATAACCTCATTTATTTCAGCAGACTTTATTATACAAACCTTGTCCTACTGACCCATATACGTATGAGAAGGTACACAACAGATCAAAGAACAGGAAAAAAACTCTTCGAACTAGAAAATAAGGTGAATACTCATCGTGCTGTGATGACTGCAGAATGCCGTGAAACTACACAGATATCGACAAATTTCCACCCCCCCCACACACACACACGTAACAAATCACATTTTTAACAAAAAGAAATATATAAACAGAAGAAGTTTAAACGTATTTTATGTTTTAACTTAAAAAAATTTAATTAATTAAAATATATGCACAAGAATGTTGAAATCGTGATTGGTTTATATTCAGAAACTTTTAAGACGAATTAATATTAAAATATTTAAGGTGCTGTATACTTGTTTTCTTTTTAAGACTTTGTTTAGTCAACAGCTCCGTTATAAGTATGAAACGTCACATTTAGAAATTTCTCTTCGATTTATTTTTAGCGGTTTTTCAAATATGCATGTAAAAATCTTATCTGTAACATCTAGTAGGAAATCCTTTCGTAATTCTCACATTCAAATTTTATTTCCCTTTTTTTTTTTTTTTTAAATAGGTAGCTACTATGGCAGCTATTCCAATCATATTTAAATTCTAGTCGACTATTGTTATTATTGCTAAGAAATATTAGTTTGGATATCAGATATATTTTTTAAGCGTGCTTTGTTTTTAACTAAAAACAAAACACACAATCGAAACGGAATATGCAGGTGTCAGCTACGATTTTTTGTTATTATTTATATATTTATTTTTCATCAGATTTCATGATCCGGCAGTGTCGTATGTCTGCCTGCCTGAAACAGGGTCGCCCTCTTGCGATTGTAGCCATTCGACTAGAGCAATGGGTTACGATTGTTGAGCAGGTTATACCTGTCCTGCTGCTGTTTACAAGTAGTTTCGTTCCTGGCAGAAACGAATAACTGTTTATTTCTAAATAAATACGTGAATCAGAATTCAGTTGTTATTACTTTACATTTCTAGTAAAAATAGATATGATTACTGGATATATATTTTTACCGGAAGAGAAGATACGCTGATAAGTACCAAAAGGAGGTATGAAGTAAGCCAATGTTTTAAGTTTCGGAAACATTGGTCTAAAGTGCGAATCACTTTAGACTGAGGTTATTCACTCAAAATCGATGGAATGAACCACTCAATTTGTGTACATCGCATAACAGCATCTTCGTATGCTATTTTCGGTAAATCATATGAACTACTAGCTAGCACTGTTGCCAATTTTAAAACACTTTTCCTCCTGCTATTAGAGATCGCAAAAATCTGCGCGAAATAAAATATATTTTATTTGATTGGTTCACCACAGCAGATAACAAACCAGGGTGACAACCCAGCAAAAATATTTAGTATTTAAACAACTAAATTTTTCAATGCTTTTACAGTTTTCAATAGTTGCCATTCTTTACATATACATTTTCTATGTCTAAAAACTGACCATTGTTCGCCTGGATTTCTCTTTTCAATGGGTCTAAATTACGCTGTGCATTAATAAAAGGTGGTTACTCATGTTGAAATATTTAATTTTTCCACTTGTTTTCATTGTTGTAATGATCTTATAACGCCGAGAAGAATTTGAATAGCGAAGAATATATTTTCATTGGCTAATGCCAGTCGGATTGCGTGAGTGTGGGATCAAGGGGAAAGAGAAGGTTAGCGAACAGTGAGAGGGGGAGGAAAAAGAGAACAGTCATGTTTGTGTCACTGAATATGACATAATGGGGAAGTGGGAAAAAAGAAAAATATTAAACTGATATGTCCAACTCTCATGTTGTTATTATTCGGAAGGAAGAAAGTACTAGATCTGTTGGTGAACCTACTAGAACACTAAAAATTTATACTTGCAGCAGACGCACCGTTGACCACGAAATATACATAAAATTTTGGAGAATTTGTTTTAAATTTTTTTTTTCTGATTTCTTGAAGATCATTCCTTCCTTTTCATATGGATTCCCCGCTGCTCCCGAGGGGAGGGGCAGGATAATTCAGTAATCTTATATTGTTTATACTCATTAAATGCATTGCAGGATATTGACAGCCATTATAAATACTATTTTTTGAATAACGGCGGATTTTTTTTTGAATAACTTCAATATATATAAGAGAAAACTAAATATAATATATTACTTCCTATATATTTCGCTCAATTTGTCATGAGTTATTTTCAGGTAGAAGACAGAAAAACTGATAACAATATTTAGATTCTGAATACAAGAATGAGTCATACAGCATGCGCATAATATCCCGTCATACCTGTCCAGTAGGAGAAGAGACTATTCCAAATCAGAGACGTGGGGAACAGATGTATAATTAATTAATTTAAAAATAATAAATAAATAAATATATATATAAATAAATAAATATATATAATTATATGTATGTATATATATATATATATATATATATATATATATATATATACATATATATGATATGTCTACCTATATATATATAATTATATATATATATATATATATATATATATATATATATATATATAATTATATGTATATAGGTAGAATATATAAATAAATAAAAATATAAAAATATATATATAAACAATTAACAGCAATCACTTCTCAAAACTTAGAAATAGGCATACAGTCTGTCCAATTAAGATTAGAACAGTGGCGTAGCGCTTCACAAGATTCAAAAAATAGACGATCAAATTTGAACCCACTTATGTCATTCACTAGTGTAGATGACATAAGAAGCAAGGTTTGAACCTTCAGAATTCAAAAATCTTATATAATCTTGATGTTCTGCGATTCTAATAGTAGCAGAGCGCTGTCTATCCAAAGTAGCAAACAGGGCATTTGATAAACACCAGACAAGGATAAAGGTGATAATGGTGTCTTTGATAGGTGGTAAGAAAGATTACAAATTCCGGGCTGGTTTGAAAGTGGTGTACAAATCATATCTGCGAAGGGTTCTTGCTATTTGTTCAGACGTTCCTTTAAGATAGGGTATGATATATTGAGCGAAATATATAGGATTAATAAATTATACTTAGTTTACTCTTATGTATAAAGCCATTATTCAAAAAATGTGATATGTCTAATGCGCATGTCTGTATTAGACGAACTAACCATCATTAATATTTTTAGTAGTTGTGGAATGCGTTTTCAGATTAATGGATGATATCAGAGATGTGCAGTAGATCAGCAATTATCTTCATTTTATAATATTAACTACATTTTACTATGTAGTAGAATGCTACTGTTTGCAAGAGTTATTTTTCTGGAAAAAAATCGTAATTAACTAATTAACTTTTCACTATTAACTATTTTCACGTAATTAACTATTGAGCTTTTAAAAAATGTTAATACCTCTAAATAACCTTCTGTCATTATAAAGATATGTTACAATTATATGATTGTAACTACGCAGTGTCGCAGCAAGTTACTGGCGCCTTTGGCAAATCCCTAGCTGCGCGTTTTTTGCAGTCACTGACGCCCTTGGCAATCGTCCCAATGCCATAGCGTTATTACGCCTCTTTAATTATTATTATTAATGATTATTTTTTACTGTGTAAAATATAATCATATAATTAAAATATCAATTCATTACGACCAGGAAAAAAGTGTATATCTATTATTTATTTAGTTTGAAAAAAAATTTTTTTTTCTTTTCTTTTTTTTTGGTCATTTTCGGATCCAAATAAAACTTTTTTTTAGAAAAAAAAAAAAAAAGACTGACTCGCTTCATTGCACTTTTGCCAAATTTTGCCAGTTAAGGCAAATGATGTTTTTTTTTTACTTAACAAAACGACTAAAGGTTTAAAAACAACAAAATAAAAAAAACAGCACTGTAATGCTCATATAATACTTTTTTCTTTCTTTTTAGAGAAACTTGTGCCATAGTTTTATGATTTACATTCTTCAACAATCTGCGCACCATCTTTCTCAAAAGACAGGAATCATAAAGTCTTTAATTCGACGAGCTAAGACTAATTGTTCGACTTATTAATTACAGGAAGAACTCTCAAATATCAAACAATCTATGAAATTAAATGACTTCTCGGAAAAAACAACACAACACTGTTTGACTCCTACAAACCTAAACAACAAGGAAACAGTACGTCGAGTTCCAATCACATACATTTCTGGCGTTTCAGAACCGATTTCAATTCTGAAGAAATAAGATTTAGTAGCTATTTTTATACCCATCAATAAACTCAACTTATTTCCTCCTCTTCAAAAGATAAAACGCTCTGATGTCTCTCCCGGGTGTATAGCAACTTCCTTGTGACTGCCATCTATACTACTTCGGGCAAATTGGACGCTCAATAGAAAATAGAATACAACAACATCAGTCATATATTTACCACTGGAATTCCGATAAATCTGGTCTGTGTCTACTCCGTGTTGAGCCAATACAGATTTATCGAATTTCTTGTGCTGAAACCTTGCTTCCCCACCTGAACTTGAATCGGAATGACTGCCTATCCTTATCAAAAATATGGGAAAGTCTGATTAGAATAACGCATTTTCATTATTATTATTAGTAGTAGTAGTTAGTAGTAGTAGTAATATTATGATTAACCTTTTCCTAAATTAGAACCTAACGTTACTGGAAATATAACATAACGCTGCTCATTCTGTTTCAAATAAATCCATTGTTTGCCTTCTAGCTTGTATCAACTGCTTTTTGCCACTTAAGATGGTCTGTAATTTTTAAGACTGAAATATATGGTCTTATAATAAATTATTACCTTTACCAAGAGCCTCCGTAGCTCAGTCAGTATAGACGAAGCCCTTTGTTCGATTCCCGTCCGTGACGTGAGGACCTTTATGTGGTCTCATCTTTCGATGAAAGATGAGTTACCCGGTCTCATACGGAGGAAGAGGATTTTTTACCCGGATACTCAGATTTTTCGTCCTCAAGAACAGGAAAACTGGTCCCGTGAACACACACACGGATCTACAGTCAGGAGAAATTAAGACCTAGCCATAGGCCTGGTCGTCAGCTGTATGCAAGTCCCGAGCCCAGATAAAAATGGGAAGGGATTGAGATGAGCCGTTCTTCCCCGTAAAAGAAGCCTCACGGCCGTTGTATCATCATACGCTAAATAAATTACCTTTATCTTTGTGTATAAATAATTCATAATATAATACTTTGTAAGCATTAACATAATCGGATGAACATGATTATTGGGTTGTAATGGTCCTATTTTTTAAGGATCCTATTTTTATTTTCTTTTATTATTTTAACTTTCTTTTAAAGTTCTTTATGAGCTTTTCAAGGTCCACCAAAATATTGCTAATTATTTTAAGCTTTAATGCTGTTTTTTTTTTTTTTTTTAATGTGACATTTTAAAACTACGACTAAAATGGCACACAGTGGATAATATTAAAATTGCCAGCTAGAACTGTAGATATCGTATAGACTACTCAATACTATGAACTGAAGAATTAGTATTCAACAGAGAGAGAATAACTGTTTGGAATTACTGTGAAATTAAACTATGAAGTCAATGTATTATGTCTGCTAACTGACTGCTCTTGGCTTGTTTTGCTTGATGAAAAAAAAAGTAAAACTCTTCCACCTTTATATGACGCCGAAGTTAACTCACCTTCAATTGAAAAGTCTTCATGAAAGTTCTTTGAGTACTACACGGAATCGAACCTAGGACTACAGAGACTCAGAAAGAGAAGGAGAGAGAGAGAGATATTCTAGCCGTCTCATCTTCTGTCAGTGGCATGGGATTTAATCCAGAATAGTCAAGGCAATCAAATAAGGATGGCAAAATGTACGAAGATGCAAACAATAAATTCTAGCTGCACAATATTTCTTCCTCTCTCTCTCTCTCTCTCTCTCTCTGCCTTTCAATCTTATATGCCACAGAATATACACTCACTTGTCGCGATGGTGGAGAATTGAGTAGCTGACTCCTTTTGAGGGACAGTTGGCTTATGATGATAGGTCGTGAGACCCATTGAGCAGATACAGCACCATCTTATGAAACCAATAATGCTATTGTTTGTAATGTATTTTTGTCTATAAATTGTGTGTTTTTTCATGGCGGGTTGCTGGAAGAAAAAACCCGAGTTTCAGCAAAGAAAACCAAGCGACGCTATATGAGACTGGTTAACCCACTTTCAATTAAAAAGTCCTGATAAAGATTTTTAGCTTCCTAGACTAGATTCGAACCCAGATCTTTTCAATTAAAAGGGCGTCGTCTAAACCATCTGAGCTACGGAGGGAGAAACATATTTTTCTCCCTCTTGAAGGAGAAAAAGATGTGAGAGATTTTATTACAAAGTATTTCATCAAAGAACTTAACTAAGATTCCAACGCTATTAGAGAATCGTATGCTAGTTTTAGAGAGTCTGGGGTAAAAAACATTTCTCCTACATCAATTCTATTAAAGCCTTTATGAAACTTAAATGTTTCTTTCATGTCCACCCCGTTTTCGCCTATCAACCAACTTTTGCGATCTACAAATCCTCAATCTATTCTCATATGGAGCATTCCACAGACCACTCACCATTTTGGTCACTCGCACTCTTCCCACTACTTCCTGATCCCAAAGAAATCTATGTAACCAGACCTGAGCACATTAATCCAGATGTGGTCGTATCAAGGCTTTATAAAGTTGAATGATAATCCTCTTATCTCTGTTTGTTAGTATGTTCTTCAATAACCAAGTAATTCTGTGAATTCCATGGCTACTTTAGCAATATGCCCTCTAAACCTCAACTTTCTATTTTCGTTAATCTACGAGTATACATTTCCCTCAATGTTTGCATTCCAAAATGCATCACTTTACACTTTTCCAGAATTAATTATCATTGTATTATGTTTTGTCCACACTGTCACCTATTTAAATCACCCTGCAAGCTCATTACATCACATTCAGCAAACAACTGACTATTTCGCTTCAAATTATTTATAATATAATTTATGCACAAATTAAATAACAGTGGTCCAAACACAGAGTCCTCCAGCATACTACTAGTCACCTGCCTTCTACTGGATCCTGCTCCTCCATATACTACTATTTTGGTATCCATTCATCAGCTACCATTTTACCATATCACCAGTTTTATATCTATCTCCATTTGTTGCAGTTTGCGTGACAGAGTTCTATGTGATATCTTCTTAACGGCTTTGCAATATCCAGCAGTTGGAAAGCCGTTCCAACTAATCTGTCACTCTGTTATAAAAAGTTAGTAGATTACTTTAGTGGCATGCCATCTCTTCACAAAACCGTGTTATCCGTCTTAGAGTATCATATTATTATCTATCCATTCTTGAATTCTTTTTGACCAACTTTTCCAGTACTTTTATCACCACTCCTGAGATACTAATTGGTTGGTAATTTGCTACCATAGACTTAGATCCTGTTTTATGCAAAGGAATTATTTTGTCTTCCTTCCTTCCAGTCTCTTGGGACTTTGCCAGAGCTGAGACTTAATTAAACATCCTAGTCGAGGGCTATGCCAGTTCCCCTGCATATTCTCTTAAAACGCGAGCTGAATTCCATTTAATCCGACAGCTGCATTTGCATTTAGATTCTGCAATATACTAAGTACTTTCAATTTATCAACTTGTTCTCACATCAGTCTCTGACATAACACTATCTTCACTTGGATGATACACCCTTGCAAAATAGTCACTTAGTAGCACAACAATTTCGTCTGCTTCTGTTACTTCTCTATCATCTGCACTCATTAAAGTTTTTCTTTAATGAGTGCAAATGATAATGCAGGAGAATTTTTATTTTATACCCACAATTGTAAGTCATATATACATACACAAGAACAAAATATATGTCATAACTCACAATTATTAGTATAAAAAAAAAAAAGAAAATAAGAGAGTATGAGAAAAATAAAAATGTTTATATTATATATAAGAGCAGAAACGAAAGGGCAAAAGAAAGCAAAATTCATATACATGGTTAATTCATGCAACACTACGCGTCTTTACGACATATTATAAAGTATTACAAACACGCAACTTATTTAATATCAAATATGATTTTATTAATATTTACGTACTACGTACAAAAACGAAAACTTAAAATAAATATACAAAACTCGAAATTAGGAAATTTTTTTATTTAATAACATGTAGGTATGATTGTCTGTTTATAAGTTCATTCTAATCTGGAAAACATGAGGACAATGTCAAGAGCATATCTAATACGCCTTCAACATGTATGTTTTGTTTACAGTCGGTTTCAAGGTCGAAAATTCTCGTTCGCATAGGAATGATAATAATATCAATGATTAAAGGTTAGTTGTTCAAATGTTGAACTCGATAACGTCGTTTCCGAAAAACGCACTGATAATTCGTAACCGACATTGATCTGACAACTAAATAGAAAAATGTATTTAAAAAAAAAATTTTTTATGGATACTTATGACGACAGGTGCCGCGAGAGGCCCTAGCGAAGGCAAACGTCACAAACTTCCCTCCACCCACATTTATTTGGCGCGTTAGTGAGTGTAAACAGAATTCAATCACATCACAGTGTTTCGTACAGGGTTCTACGCTAAAATTTTCAATTCTGTTTAATTTAAAAAAAAAAAAAAAGTGCTGGTAGCTTCCATCTAAATTGATTTTATGATCCGTTGATGGATCGCGAGCTGCAGTGTTTGGAAAAACTGATATAGGTTAAGACAATACAGGATGAATGTTATTGGGATAATATGATTATGTAGATGTCTTTATAATCCTGCAGTTATCAAAACTTTTATAAAGAGTAAGATTAACGTTTACTATTTACGTTTTTCATGTGTGATGTTTTCCTTTTTATTTCCTAGGTATTATGATCTTATGTAGCTTTTTTGTTGTTTGTTTTGTTTTAGGAGACAAGTTATGCTCTCTCAACTGGTATCATATAAGTTATTATGGCGCATTATTGTCTTGATAGGCCAATTATACGGTGTGTATTTGTATTGATATTGAAATCATTATTAAAATAATTGTGTAATATGATTACAAAGTGTGTTTCAGGTTTATTATTATTATTATTATTATTATTATTATTATCAGTGGCGGCTCGTGGCTTGAAATCGTGGGATGCTGCAACTTTTGAAACATAAATACACACTGTAAGTACAGTGTATACGTGTTTGGATAAAATATCAAAATTATGGTAAAAATTTTAAAAAAAAAATAAACATGAAAAAAAATTATCGTTTATTAGTGATAAAATTATAGTGTGGTATAATTCAAAATTACTTAAAAATAAAATCAATTCCTTTAATTGTAATTAAAGAAATGGATTTACAAGAGACGGAGTAAACACGATGAGCACTACGGACACTACTACTACTGGCGCAAACTTCATATAAACAACAGTGAAACTGCACTACGGACAGTACCGCATTACGCTAATAGTTCGCATCTCGCTATGACGTACAAATGCTTGGGTGCGTAGCAATATGACACTGTGGTAAACACAATGCTGCTAGCGTCCTTCGCCCTCCTAAGTGCTACAAGATGGATTTTTATTATTTTTTATACAAAATAAGAGAATTGCATAGGATTGTTGATGATAAAATTAAATATTACAAGCAAATATAAATAAATTAATAAGTATATTTATATATCGAGAAAAATTGGAGGTGCTGCAGTTCCGCAGTGCCTATGCACGAGCCGCCCCCTGATTATTATATACAGGCACTTCCATGAAGTCTGTAGATTCATCGTGGGAAGTCCATTTTAGAAACATTAATCGACAATTGTCAGTACCTGTACAACATCTGTCATATTTTGTCTTGAAATCGTTCACCGACAAAGCACACACAACGGACTCTGGCAATCTGTTCCACTCATTCGCCACTCTCCAAAAAAAAAAAAAAAAAAAAAAAAAAAATCCAATCCTCACTCCCTTACTAACCACACTCTTACTCAATTTACTTGGATGACCTTTAGTTTTCCTCACATTATTCATGTACTGAAATACTTCGTCCATATCAATCCTGTAAATCCCTTAAACAACTCTATCATCAGGACCGTACTTACATTTTTTCCGAGGCAGGCAGGGCCCGAGGTGCTAAACTGCTTCAGAACCCCCGCTCATTGTTTGGGCCTTAAATTGGCTCTAATTTTTCAGGGTCCCCAGCTAGAGCCTCGTGCTCCCGTGCATAAGTATGGCCCTATCTGTCATATCTCTGTAACCTACAAATTACAGAGGCTGAAAACCAGCCTCTGTAATCCACAAATATCCAATCTCTCTCTCTCTCTCTCTCTCTCTCTCTCTCTCTCTCTCTCTCTTTCTCTCTTCATATGGAGCATCATACAGTCCTGCCACCACTTAGTTCATATTGCCAGTCTATTATTTACATCATCCTGTAAAACATCAACATGCTTAATATTCTTAGAGTTGGTCAGTGAATGAATTGTGTATATTATAGCATGTTGGATACCAAAACACAACAAAAATGTTTCTTTTGTGCAACATTTCAAATAATAATAATAATAATAATAATAATGTAAAAATATTATAGTAGGTTTATTTAATTGACATAATAGTATTACAATCACCAACTTATTGGTTTTCAAACTATGGGCACGCCTTCCCCCAGGTGGGTGTAAGACCTCTTCTGTGTGTGTGTGTGGGGGGGGGGGGAGATATGGAGAGACACTAAACAATATTGTTGTTTATTTTTATCAAATTTTTTATATCGTTTTATATACTAAGTTATAGCCTCAGGGGCTCACTTTAGTGAGTAGTACGGGTGTGGCAAACCCGAGGTAACTGATGCTGGACCATGCCTTACTTCATGTAATATACATCTGTTATATTATCTGTAGACTGGTCCTTCCTCTTCCTCCCTTGCTTCTTTCTTTCTTCTCTTCTCTTCTCTTCTTGCTCCTTCCCCCCGAATGCTATTAGAGTATTCGAGGGGAATCTTTCCTATTTTGCTGTGTCATTTCGTCTTGTGCTAACAGGACATGATCAGGCCATCAAAAAATGTTCATACCGCATCGTCCGTAGTGCGGATTACCAAGGGACGCGTTCGGGTTTTAGGCAGAGGGATCCGTTCGAAAAATATGTTACAGTCTCTCTTAGACACCACTCCTCAGCACTCTGCTAGAGGAAACTTCATCAATGGGCCCGCTACCCGTTTGGGGAGGTGTTTAGGGGCAGCGCAAAGAAATGGTTCTGCAAAAGGACGGAAATGGCAACGACAACGGCACCAGACTATGGCATCAGGCAACTGAAACATCTTCTCTCTGACAGGGAAGGAGTTGGAACTGGTAGAGGAAGCCATGCACTACCGGCTAGACTTAGTCGGACTTTCTTCGACCAAGAGGAGAGGCTCTGGAACTGTCGACCTGGATAAGGGATGGAAGCTTTACTACTCTGGTGTGAGCCCGACAATGTTTGCTCAGGAGGGTGTGGGGATACTCACAAGCCCCCAGCTGTCAGAATGTGTTGCTGAGTGGATCCCATTGGGGGGACAGGTATGTGTGTTAAGGCTTCAGATGAAAAACCATGATTTGGCTGTGGTGCAAGCCTATGCACCTAATGAGTCAGAATACTCTGCCTTCCTAGAGGAAGTGAATGCTGCTTTTGACAGACATGGGATCAGTCCTGCTAATGGGTGACTTCAATGCACATGTTGGAACAGATGACCAGACATGGAGGGGTGTGGTTGGGAGGAATGGCGCCCCTGACCTTAACGCGAATGGGTTGAAATTATTGGACTTCTGCTGTACTAACAGCTTGTCCATAATGAATACCTTCTTCCAGCACCGAGAAGTCCATAAGTATACCTGGTACAGGGATACACTAGAACAAAGGTCTCTGATTGACTTCTTAGTAGTCTCAGCAGACCTATTTTCCTTAGTGTTGGACGTTCGTGTGAGAAGAGGGGAAGAACTGTCAACTGACCACCACCTTGTTGTTTGCACTCTATGGCTTCAGAAACCAGATGCTACCATCAACGCTGGTAGGCCTAAGCAGCTATACCACGTGAAATGGGAGGCATTGGAAAATGAGGCTGTGAGGAAGAATTTTGCAGATGACATTTCCTCCAGGTTCAAAGAGATTTCCAAGCATACTGCAGATGTTGAGGAGGAGTGGAAGCTGTTCAGAATAGCTGTCACTGCCGCTGCACTCTCATGCTGTGGCAGAAAGCGGCTCGGCGTGGCAACAGGCAGTGTGAAAATGACACCTTAGTGGAACCAATAAGTCCAAAAAACTATCCGGGCAAAAAAAAGGAGTCCTACCTAACATGGCTTAGGATCAGGTCACCTGAGATGCGTTTGCAGTATGCTGAGGCATGAAAAGCTGCTGCTGAGACAGTAAAGACAGCAAAGCAGAAGGCTTGGGAATCCTATGGAGAAAGATTAGACTCATCCTCTGCAAACGCAAACAAAGTATTCTGGCAGACCATCCGCCGCCTTCGAGGGAGGAAATCGTGCACAGCAAGGGCAATTAAGGCCTCTGATGGTGCACTTTTAACAACCGAGAAGGATACCTCCACAGATGGAGGGAATACTTTGAGAGCCTTCTTAACCCGGGTGGCCCAGCAGTTGTGGACATCCAAGAGGTGCAGATCAGGGCAATGACTAGTCTCACAGTAGAAGAAGTCCATTTAGCAATAAAATCGCTAAAACCGGGCAAGGCTGCTGGCGATGATGAAATTCGGCCGGAAATGATAAAAGCCTTAAATCGGTGTTCTCTGGCTGACTCGAGTGTGTGTCAGGCTGCTTGTATATCCGGGCGAGCACCAAAGCAATGGCAGACAGGCATAATAATACCAGTCTTCAAGAAGGGAGACCAGAAGGATTTCAGTAACTATCGTGGTATCTCTCTGCTCAGCCTGGTTGGGAAAGTGTATGCTAGGTGCTTGGAAAGACGGTGCAGGAGCATAGTTGAGTCAAAGTTCCAGGAAGAACAATGTGGCTTTCGTGCTGGAAGAAGCAAAACTGACCAAATCTTCACTTTAAGGCAAGTCTTTCAGAAATCTTGGGAATATGCCAAGAATGTCTACACATGTTTTGTGGACTTCGAGAAGGCATATGACCGGGTTCCTCGGGATAAGATTTGGCAAGTAGTACAGGAGTATGGAGTGAATTGCCATCTATTAGCTGCCATCAAGTCCCTGTATGAATGGCCAGAGTTTTGTGTCAGGGTAAACAGCACAAAGCTGAACTTTTCACAGTCTCCATTGGCCTCTGCCAAGGGTGTGTTCTGTCACCCCTCCTTTTCATAATATTTATGGACTGGATTGATAGGCACAGCCGAGGCAGTGAGTGTATCAGAATTGGAAGATGTAGCATTGGACGTCTGCTTTTTGCAGATGACCTAGTTCTGCTTAGCTCTTCCACAGTTGATTTCCAGCGGACCCTGGATAGGTTTGTAGCTGTTTGTGCAAACGCCGAAATGAAGATCAGTGTGGCCAAAACTGAAACATTTGTGTTCTCAAGACAACCATCCCACTGCACTCTACATGTAAGTGAAGTCCCAGTGAGGCAGGTGGAGAAGTTTAAATACCTTGGGTCCATATTCACGAATGATGGAAAATGGGACGTAGAGCTAGATACTCGAATTGGTTTAGCAAGCTCAATATTTCGGGAGCTTGTCCATTTGGTAGTATTGAAGCGGGAGTTAAGCCAGAAGGCAAAGCTGGCTGTCTTCAATACAGTCTATGTCCCCCATCCTCACCCACGGTCATGAGAGTTGGTTAATGACCGAAAGAATGCGGACACGAATCCAAGCGGCTGAAATGAGGTTCCTTCGAGGGATTGCGGGGCTGACAAGACAGGGTCAGAAGCTCTGCAATTCGGGAAACCCTCAATACTCAACTGCTGCTTCTCCGTGTTGAGAGATCACAGTTACGCTGGTACGGGCACCTGGTCAAAATGCCACAAGAGAGGCTCCCTCAGCAGGCCCTCTTTGCCAAGCCAGAGGGTGGGAGGCCACGTGGAAGGCCAAGGACTTGCTGGATAGATTATATCCAAAACCTTGGGTGGACACGTTTGGGAATCCCACCAGAACACCTGAGCTTGGTGGCAGAGGATCGTGACCGTTGGAAGTTCCTTTTGCAGCTGTTGTCCCCCACAGCCCAATTAGGAAAGGTGGGCCTTGAAGATATATGTATGTATGTATGTATACTAAGTTATAAATTTAAAAGTTGTAATTTTTAAAATAAATATCTTCGTGTGTTATTTTACTTTTATTTGTCTTGAAGAGAGCCTGTGTAGCTCAGTGGATGTGGCGTTTGCCAACCACGGCGCTTGGCCGCACGAAGGAAGACTTGGTTTCGAGTCTAGTCGGCGACTAGAGGAAATTTTTCTAAGCCTTTTTTCGACCGGTTCCCGAGTTAGTCGATCTCCGGCACGGGCAAGCAGGTTTTTCCTCCCGGAAACTCGGGTTTTTCGTCCTGTAAACTCAAGAAAATCAACCGTAGAACCCACATTATTTCAGACATTAAATATATTGTGTTAGGGTTAGGGACCACGAGATGGTGGCACATTTGAGTCGTCTCTCTTCACTGAGTACCGCTTAATTAGTGATAGCCTTGGGCCATCTATCTCTAATTGGTACCAGTGGAGATTGAACTGCCCACTCAGTCTCCAAAAGTTAGATAGGGCTAAATGGCCTCGCCTACTCCCCGTATACGGGAATAAAAAGGCGTTAGCTGATTTTTTTTTTTTTTTTTTTTTGTCTTGAAGTATAATCGTGTATTGTCAAAAAACTGTAAGAACATCTTGGTTTTACTAGAATAAAATACATACTAAGAAAAGTATAGGTTGATATTGTCTTATGAAAAGTGTAGGTGGAAGCAAGAAAGGAGGGAAGCGGAATTTTTTTTTTTTTTTTTTTTGCAAACAAAGGGGTTATCCTGACCTAACATAATGGTATTGCAATTATTATTATTATTATTTTATTATTACTATTATTACGGGAAACTCCAGGGAGTCATTAGACTCATCGAGGGAGCCCCCAAATCATATTCATCACAACTATTTGACATTCATACAGTATCTATCATACCTCGCCTTAAACTCATTCACTGTCACAGCATCCACTACAGACTCAGGGAGCGCATTCCACTCATTCACTACTCTAAAAGTAAAGAACCCAGCTCTAACACCTTTACTAAACACACTTTTGCCCAGTTTCCATGGATGTCCCCTAGTCCTCCCACAACCAGCCGTTCTCAAAAATATCTTCTGAATTAATTTTATAGAAACCCTTCAGTAATTTGAATGTCTCAATCATATCTCCCCTCCTCCGCCTATCAACCAATTTTTGCAACCCACAAATCCTCAACCTGTTCTCATACGGTTCATTCCACAGACCTGCTATCATCTTGGTCACTCGCCTCTGGATCCTCTCCACCTCCTCCCCATCAAGAAGAAACCTAGGTGACCAAATCTGAGCACAGTAGTCTAGATGGGGTCTTATCAAGGCTCGATACAGAGGAACAATAACCTGTTTGTCTCTGCTTGTCAACGTATTCTTCAGCAACCAAGTGATTTGATGAGCTGTTTTGGTAACTTTTGCAATGTGTCCCCTAAATTTCAATTCCTTATCCACCAACACTCCTAAATCTCGTGCCTCATCAATTTCCTGGAGCAGGGTTCCACCAATGCAGTAACCTGCCGTCAATCTTTTCACCCCAAAATGCATAACCTTACATTTTGCCACATGAAACTGACATCCATTCTCCTTAGCCCAGACCTCCAATCTATCCAAATCATCCTGCAAAATTTTGACGTCATCTGCATTCACTATTGCCCTACCCAACTTCGCATCATCCGCAAACAAATGAACTGTTCCTCTCAGATCATTTCCTATATCATTTATGAACAAATTAAACAGCAGTGGTCCAAGAACAGATCCTTGTGGCACACCACTAGTCACAGGCCGTCTTGTGGACTCTACTCCTGAGTAAACCACTCTCTGATATCTCTCCATCAACCACCCTCCTATCCATCTCACCAACCCTATGTCCATTCCCATATGCTGCAATTTACTAATTAGAATTCCATGTGGTATCCTGTCAAAGGCCTTGGCAAGGTCCAGTAGAATCACCGTAAACCCATTACCCTTATCCAGTTCAGCCGTCACTGTGTTATAATACGTGAGCAAGTTACTGAGGCATGACCTACCCTTCACAAAACCATGCTGTCCCCGATACAGTATCCCATTTTCTTCTATCCAATCTTGTATTTTCCTCTTGACTATTTTCTCTAAGACCTTGACAATGATTCCTGATATGCTAATCGGTCGGTAATTTACAACAGCTGTCTTGGAACCACCTTTATGCAGTGGAACTATTTTCCCCTCTTTCCACCCGCTCGGGACTAACCCAGACCCGAGACTCAAATTAAACAAAATGGTCAAGGGTACTGACAATTCTTTAGCTGCTTCTCGTACAACACGAGCTGGTATACCATCCAATCCCACAGATGTATTGACATTGAGGTTATGCAATAGACTACTCACCTCCACTTCATTAACCACAATTCCCGTATAATCTACTGGTTTATTCGTTTCTGCAATGTCACCACCTGGATGATATACTTTTGCAAAGTGCTCACTCAGTAACTCAACTATCTCAACTGATTCAGTTACCTCCCTACCATCGGCATTCTTTAAAATCAATCTGCCATGTACATTTTTCCTTTTACTTGCTACATATCTAAAAAACTGTTTAGGATTCTCTTTAGCCTGCATGGCCAATGTTCTTTCGTAATCCTTTTTTGCTTTTCTTACCACACTCGTCACCCTTCTGGCCTGCGCTTTATACCGTTCATGTGCCTGCCGGTCACCCTTCTCAAGCTTAATGGTGTTATTCATCCATTTAACCCCTACTTGATTTATTATTCGGACTCTAGGTATACAGTCAGCCATTGCTTCATGCAAGCACTTCTTAACTACCTCCCATGCACTATCGACTTCTAGTCCTTGCAGTTGTACAAGCCATGGCACTGAACCAATCAAACTCCTAAGCTTGTCATACTTTCCCGCCCGATAATTCCACATGTACCCTGTCTTAATTGAAAATTCTACACCTTTAGCCACCTCCCAAGTTAAAACCCTATGATCACTCTCACCGATTGGTGGCAATGTGGTCATATTTGTTACAGCCAAATCCTCAGATGTAATTACTAGGTCAAGCACTCTCTGACCCCTAGTATTTTCCATTACATGCTGTCGCAGATAGTTATCCCTTAATAACCGCATAAAATCCAGTTCCTTCCTCCCGTGTGTCCTCTCCTCACTCCAATCAATGCGACCATAGTTGAAATCACCCATAATAATCACCCTCCTTCCACTCATTTCTTCTATGTGCTTGTGCATACTGTCACCACCATCTTTTCCATCACCTGGTCTATAGCAGCACCCAATTGTATATTTAGTTCTGCTAGCCACAATCTCACACCAAATGGCCTCAAATGTGCTCTTTTCTCTATCCTGCAATTCAACTTCTATTCTCCTTGGCTGGAGCTCATCAGCTATCATCAACAATACTCCTCCCCCCATTTTATTCTCTCTGTCATTCCTGAACACACTATACCCATCACATTCATTCCCACTAGTTATATCATCTACAGTCAGCCATGTTTCACTAATACCTATAACCTGTGGTCTGGAAGTGCCAACCATGGGCAAAAACTCTTCCTTCTTGTTCCTAATACTCCTAGTATTAGTGTACATGAATTTAAGACCCCCATTAGCCCCAACCCTACCTTGATGCCTTATATTAACTATCCCACTCTGATTTGTTGTCCTTATTTGCTCTGGCATATTATATTCATTCTTACATTCAACTGCCTCCATAAGGCCTGTATCTCTAACCCCCCTCCCTAACAAATCTAGTTTCCCTGAATTTGCACATCCACTACATTCAGCAACACTTTCTCAAGTCTTCTTACACCGTAACCATTCAAATGCAAGCCATCCATCTTATATAGATCCTTTCGCCCATCAAACTCACTCCACACATCCACAAATTCCACACCACTCGTCATACATAACCCACGCATAAAGTCATTTGCAATTATAGCCATCCTTTTAAACATTTCACTGTCATACCGTGGCAAAAGACTAATCATTCTAACTCTCTTACTCTTTTCTTTTGCTACCTCAAACAATTCATTCAGGTCTTCTATCATTTCCATTTTATCTCCTTTCAAATCATTCGTACCTGCCACAACAATCATTTCTTTCACCCTTTCCTTTTGCTCTCTAATAGACGCAGTTACGTCCTTTATGGTCGCACCAGGTTGGTACGATTTTGTCAAATCCTCCACTAACACACCTCGTACTAACGAGTCTCCATACAGCACTCTATCCTTCATTTTGTTCATGTTCACATTCATACGTCTATTTTTCCTGTCATACCTTTTATTATTGGTTGGTTCATTCAGTCTACTTTTGTTCATGCACTCTAGCTGCTGTTTTGCTCTTTCTATCGCACTATTCAACAACGCGATCTCACTCAATGCATCTATCTCATCTTTTTTGTTCTCTGAGAAACCATTTATACTATCATTCACACTTTCTACATTCACACTCTCACAATTTTCATGTACAACCTTGCCGTTTCTTGTCATATCCCTATTTCCTTCATTTTGAAGGTTGACAAAAATATCACACTCACGATCCGAAATACACTTCAATTCCGCATTCTCCCTACATTTTCTACACACATTCAATCCTTTATCATCATCTAACCACACTCCGACCGCACTCCGCAAAGCGTACATTTCACAGTTAGTACACTGACTCATTTCTTTTATGCTACCGTTCTTTGATAACGATGGCGAACCTTCATTACTGGCCGCCATTTTCCTACGCACAGGTGCCATATTTATCTGTAACGTGTTTTGTCAAATTAAACGTTATAACACACCAAAAATAGACGCACTAAAATACGCAAGGCAAACAAAACAAAACTACACAATATTAAGTAATTTGTATCGATAACTGAAAATGATACTTATCTTATCTGAAGCTTGCACGAACACTACTCATTACGAATTCATCTAGCGGCGACTTCCGACATAGATTATGTTATAAAACACTTTAGTACACTAACCACGTTAATAAAGCTCTAATAATATACCAAAATTAAACACTTAAGTCCATTAAATTGAATCCAAAACACCAATAAATCAACAAAAACACAAATCTCTCAGGAGCTCTCCGATAGCACGACCGTTCACCAGCTAGCCTCGACACCACCAATTATATAAATGATATAATTAGTATATCATTAATCGAATGAAATGGTGTGATAGGAGAAGAGATAAACGAAGGAAAGTAGAAAAACTCACGAACAAGACAAAATAAAAGAAGAAACTATTCTAATTATGGCATCAAATAAACTGAAACAAATAGTAGCTTTTCGTAAAGTAAGCTGGACAAAATAAGAGTAACACTATCATGCTACCAAAAGATAATTCAGTAACTCAGACTGAAGGTTACGCGGGTTCCAGGTCATTAATGACAATGATAGACGGGTAGATAGATAACAAATGAAGAGATATTGAGGGGGGTGTAATCTCACTAACTGAAGCACCAGTAAGTATTTATGAAGATGTTATGAGGGATTAAAAAACTTTGTTATGTTGGTGCTTTTTAGAGATAGCGTGTGTGCTTTGGTTATTGTGGTTTCTATGTTTTTATATAGCGTGGATGTTATCTGCTTTGGCTCTACTCCACTGTATTGCTACAGCTTCCTCAGTTTGCGTTTTAGTGTTAACATTCTAATTGTATTTTTTACTGTGCGGCTGTTTACTGAGTAGCGTGGAAATACGATGCTGTCTCTGTTCATTTTATTCGGATGATTATGTGTATGTCCATAAGAGATTTGGTTTATTGACTGATGTGCGTGTGTTGTTTGGCCTCGAAAACACTATTGAAACAATTCTTGTATGCAATTTTTCTAATTATCTGAATCGACTGTTTTTTTTTTACATTAATTGGTGTAATGTCTTTTGCTTGGAAAATTTTTGCAGCAGTGATGCCAAGTTTTGTATGTTAGTGTTCTATGTGATAAGGCCCAAGTATTTAACGTGTACTACCAAGTAATGACAACTGTTAAGTCAGTGGTATGTGTTTTGAATCACGTCCACATGCGAGTGGTTGCAAACATGTGCCGTGTATGGATACAAGTTACGAGAAAAGTAATCTGTTGATATGCTTTTTGAAGACCTGGGTTGTGGTCTACATGGGAAAAGCTGTTACGAGGCACAGCCTGTGTATGATTCCTTGGTTCTTTATAATTAGCATTTGCGTTTGTTTTAATTGTCGTCTAATTATTTTTTTATTATGATTTTGCAAAGAGAAGAGGTGGACCTCTTTCAATCTTAAATGACTTTAGAAAATAGGTGGACTGCGGACACCAATGCTGGGCCCATGACTATCGATGATTTCAGAGACAAGATTGTATTATTATTATTATTATTATTATTATTATTATTATTATTATTATTACATGACACCTCAAGGACTCATTATGGGAAGGACACACACACACACACACACACACACACACACACACACACACACACACACACACACACACACACACACACACACACACACACACACACACACACACACACACACACACCCCGTCTTCAGTGCTTAATCTTCCGACCACACAATAACACTACTACCATCAATACACCAACAGTATTTTTGTCTGTAAATTCCGTGTGTTCTCTTGAACGACTGCATGTATACGGGATGAAAAAAAAAATGCTACCTACGTATGAAAACAACTGGGTAATTAACTCACAAATCAATCCCTTATGAAGCACAGATCTCCTGGAATTATTCTAAGCGTCGCACATCAGTAGTTGGTTATAATTTCCAGAACTTTCTCAATTAATTCTGATGCGCACTGTTTTGACGACCCAGGATGTTTATTAATCTTCTGATTCTCTGCCTGACGGAAATGTTTATGCCGCTCAAAAACACGTGTCCGTGATAAGAGTTATCGCCTTAAACTTGTTTCATCATCACCGATGTTTCCATAATCACTTTAGCGCATCTTAACTTCCGGACAAACAAATAAAAATCATACACTTTGTCTCTAATGGCTTATTAACAATAGCATTGTACATACTAATCGCGAAGCCGATAGATGATATGTATACTTACACTAGATGGCGCATTGGCACGAGTTTTATGACGTATTATGCGTATTGTAGATTTGTGTAATATAATATATATCTACTCTCTATATATATATATATAAAATGATAAGCCTTTTTATGTCACGTTTTTTGAAACGTTTTGAAACTCAGGGGCTACCCTGAGTGTCGAGTCTTCAAAATTCATTAGAATTCAAGAACCGGCCTACCAGTCTGGAACACGGGAGATTGGGCGCCGTAGGCGCCAGGGAGACATATTCCCCCCCCCCCACCTAGTATACAGTATATAGTCTTGCAGTAGTATCGAATTGATATATTGGCCTTGTGATGAAGCTGTGAATGTCATTCATGCATTTATTAAACAGAATTACGTGATAATATTGTAACGTGGTAGACGCTACATTTTTATACCTGTATGGCCTGGCTATGTTTTTTTGCCTAACGCTGTTGTCAGTAATATCTCGTAGTACGGTTTTTTTTTTTTTTTTTTTTTTTTAGAAACTTGACTGTTTTGAGAGACGATGTATTTCCATAAGTTGTTTTCTTGTCTTGTATTTTTTCAAGTTTAAACATAGCTGGTAAGTTAGCTATTATGTCTGTAGTGCAATTTATTTGTTATTATGCAATTTTTGTCGTCCTCTTTGTAAATAAGTGTAATTATCGAAGTTTCTAGTTGTGGGGATAATACCTGTGTCGAATATAATGATCGCAAATTTCACGACTTCGGTGTTCAAAATATGTCAAAGTTTCGAAGTCTAATTTTGTTCATTCCTAGATTGGATTTTGATTTTCATAATAATTTCGAAGTAAACTAATATCTTGTATGCAAATTTACATTTTCCAATCAAAGCCTGAATAAATCGAAATTACGAATGTACCTTTAACGATTACAAAATTTTCATCTTAAACTTATATTTTGCTAAAACCATCGTTAACGAGTTCCACAACAATAATATAAGTTTATAATGTATTTTGGTCGCGAAAATATTCAAGTTTAAATATTATTAATTGTAAACATTGTTTGTGGCTACTATCAAAAGGCGTATATATACGTATAGAGTACGGGTTACAATTTATGCGCAGCTGATAGTTAACGACATCAAATGTGTCTTTGGGAAATTCTTAGGACTCATTTATACACATTCGCAAAAAGTAATCATTTCTGCTGAAAACGTTTTTTTGAGAGAGAGAGAGAGAGAGAGGGAGGGAGCGTCGCCGTGAGATTTTAGTAGCAATTCCGGACCCAGAGAAAGCTATAAAAGTGTATTTTGGACTTTTGGACTCGTCACTTGGTTATTCAATCGACTGCGTATTCTCTTCAAGTACTTGATTATTCCTAATCATCCGATGCTAAAACATGTTATTATTTTGTTACTTTATTATGGCTTACTCGTGCAAATTTTATTCAAAATGAGCAATTTAAACGCGATACTTTTTTTTTTTTTTGTATTGCTTTGCCAGTGTTTTTCGTTCTGCAGTAGACACTGACCCGGATATTAAAATATTATACTAAGTTATTAATGAATTAACTGGCATTCGGTGTATTGTTTAAATAATATTCTTTTCAAATCCAGCTTATCATTCCTCGAGACGTGTTTATTGATACGTTTGTACTCTAGAGGAGACTAATTACTTGCCGGTAGTGCCTGGTTTTAAGTCGAGGATAATCCCGATTCTGTGCATGGCACAGGTATCAACTCTGCGAAATCTGTAAGTACACGATATTGTGTTATTCTCTTTTCTTTCTAGAAATACCTATTTAGTAAACACTATGTAGTTAATATTGCAATAACACGAAGCAATGAACTCAGCTTGCCTTGTAAACATAACTCAAGGTTCTGGAGGTGATGTCATGATGTAGGGTATGTTCTGTTGGTACGAAACGGGTCTCCTGATATTGCTGGAATATCCCAAAAAATATCTGAAAATTCTTGCCGATCGACTCCATCCTGCATTGTTGATTTTTTTTTGTATCCATAATGGGATGGTTGTTTCATAGAAGACAATGCTACTGTCCACCGCGCAAGAATTGTTCAATGAGCATGACACTGACTTCCACCATCTTCCCTGGCCACCACAGGCCGAATATATGAACTCCATGGAGAATGTATGGGACATGTTAGAAAAGAGATCCGGGAGCAAAGTCATCTTCCATCAAATGTGAGCCAGTTAGAGGACTGTCTGGTGCATGCTTGGTAATTTGTAGACGTAGATGCAATCCAACACCTTGTGGAATTTATGCCAAACCACATGTGCTGAAATTCGGGCTAAAGGAGGTCCAACACGGTATTAAATAAGTTTCTAATTCAGTGGCCGATATGTGTAATTACAACACTATACTGAACCGTGTAATACCAGGTGTGTTAGAAACAACTACCGAATCACAACAGTGATTATTCAATTCCATGCACCTATACTGCGCTAGAGATTTCATCGATAGCAACGTTGTAACTGGAAACAGGTAAGAGACTGCATTGTAAAACTCGATGTATCTTTGAAATACTAAAGCACTTTACATCGATTTTTACAGAGATCAAGTCTCATGAGAATGTTACAAAAATAACCTTGTTTGTCTATATGTTTTATGCTAAACATTTTTGTAAATAGCTCTATGGGAATTGTCTGTAATTACTGTTTTAACTAAAGTTTCTAAAATATCAAAAACAAAGGCAATGCTTTGCCATCGGAAGTTTGTATAATAACTATGTCTAAGAGCACAAGAAAGTTGTTTATGATTAAGTGTGTGAGAAAGTTGTTTGCGAGCTCTGTGCATGAACACCTTCAAAGCTAGTATCAAAGAGATCCGCTAGTTTCAGAGAAGTTTCTGCTGCCCGACAAGACAAGAAAAAAAGAGTACACGGAGGAGAAGAAAGAATGGGTCAGCCTTAACAAAGAGATCAAGGAGAACTGCCGATTTCTTTGGGGTTTACACCCTTTGTGCAAGGTCCCGAGAAGGCGAAAATAAAAGGGGACTGAGCCGAACATCGTAAGGAGAGTCCAGGTCCAGTTGCTGACAGAAGAGAGGCGAGATCCAGTTGCCGAGAGAGCAGAGGTGAGGTCCAGTTACTGAAGAGGAGAGGCGAAGTGCTGTTACCGAAGAGAGCCAGAGGCAGTTGGCGGAGAACCAGAAGCAGTCGGACCCAGAGGACCAGACTTATGGTGAACCCACTCCAGAGGATAAATTGGGAGACCAGCCAATGTAAAGCCAAGTGCCGGTCGGATGTCCTAGTGCGGGAAGTCAACCAAAGCCAAAAGCCGCAGAATGATCTTCAAGCCTGTATGCAGTCCCGCAAGGCTCCCTCCTATCGTCGCTACTCTTCAACATTTTCATCTCAGACATACCAAACACAGCATCAACCACCATGGCTTTCTATGCAGACGACATGGCAATACTGACCAGATCACTCAGGCCACACTTAGCCACACAATGACTACAAGACACAGCAAAAATCTTGAAGAATGGTTTCAGAAATGGAGGATAGATGTCAACGCCGACAAGAGCACGGCCATACTCTTTACAAAAAGGAAAGCAACCCACCAAAGAGCAGTCACGATGTTCAACACATATCCCATGGCAAAAAGAAGTAAAATACCTGGGGAATCAAACTGGATAACCGACTCAGCTTCAACCCCCACATCTCAAATGCCTGCAACAAAACCAACTCAGCAATAGCTCAACTCTACCCGCTACTCAACCGAAGAAGCAAAGTCAGTACAGAAAACAAACTAACACTATACAAAACAATCATCAGACCCATACTAACGTACGGATCGCCGGCATGGAGCCACACCTCCCCCAGCAACATCAAAAGACTACAGGTGCTACAAAATAGATTCCTCCGAATGATCTTCGACGCCTTGTGGTTTGTTAGGAATGCTCTCCTTCACCAAGACGGAAACATGCCAGACATACCTTCGTATCTCAACCAGACTGCTGCCAAGTACCTCGCCCAGGCATCACTCCATCCCAACCAACTCATTCGTGATGCCTCAAATTATGATGAAAACGACAGATAGAGACACAAACGCCCGAAGGCAGCTCTGATCATTGCTTCAAACGATTCTACACAGCCCTAACTCGGGCGAGCCAGGCGCTCAAAAATTTCTCATTATCAATAATCACAATCTAGCGATGAAGAAAAATCCAAGGGATTGACGTCCATCTCGCCATTAAAGTTAACACTTAACAGCTGAGCATACATATATACAGGGTGTTCGGGATAAATTTGACATATTTATAATTAATTATATTTTTCCGTAAGTTACATGTATTAACACACACTTCTCTTCATTTAAAAGTTTGGACCCTTCTTCATTCACATACAAGATGTCAGAAAGGATGGATAGCTGGAACCCACCTGAATCATGGAAGAGAATAACTTGTATCATGATGGTTCGTGCCCGCCATCAAAATAAGGATATTACGACTGCTGCCCAATGCTCCCTGAATACAGTAAAAACAATCAGGCATGAACTAGAGACTTGCAATGGTGACTACGAGGATGTAGCAAGAAGAAAGATCCCTAGCAGACGATCTGATTGCGTTCGTACAGCAGAATTCCTCGCAAATCTGCAGGAACAGGTGTTGAAGAACCCTGGCATTGGAATTCGGGCTTTGTTCGTGGAGTTGCTAACTGTAGTCAAGCCCTGGATAACAAGGGTAGCCAATGGTAGGCCGTATGTATGGCAGCAGGATTCGGCCCCTTGCCACACCTCTGGGAAAAGTCAAAAATGGTTGTCTGAAAATTTCTACGACTTCACCACTCCAAATGTTTGGCCTCCAAACTCCCCAGACCTTAACCCCATGGATTATTTTGTATGGGGCGCAGTTGAAAAAGACACCAATCGCACTTCCAGTAATACAAAAGCCCAGTTAATGGATAAAATTAAAACAGTTTTTGCGGCCCTTCCCAGGGAGACTGTAGCATCAGCTTGTTCGAGGTTCCGAAGCAGAATTGAAGCTGTGATCGATGCTAATGGTGGTTATTTTGAGTAAATCTTGTTGATAGTATTGTAATTAACTCTGCCTGTAATGTTTTTTTGTCAATTCATTAAATTTAATAGATACAAAGAAGATTTTCTTTTTCCTTACGAAACTGTCAAATTTATCCCGAACACCCTGTATATGCTCAGCTTAGCTTTTAGTGACAGTTTTGCACGTTACTTACTCTAGTTTACTACCTGTCCTATTTTTTTTTTTTTTTTTTTTTCAGCAGCAAAAAAATTGTCCGCCAAAAGTACTTGTTTCAATTTCATTTACTAGGTGGCACCACATGACTAATACCAGAAACCATAACATTAATCATGTTCGTATTTTCACTCCAATCAACAGTTCTATTATTAGAGTTAGATGCCTCGAGAAGGAATCACATCAAATCAGATTATTGATGTTAACAGTTGTTGAATAAAACACTTTACAAAATGAACAGCTAAATAAAAACTTGCATTACTACACATGTATTGTGTATTACTAAATACAGTCGCATAACCGCAGTTGGACAGCTTTAAAAAGTTTGTATCCAAATATACTACTGAAAAAAAAAGAACATTTTAAACCAATAACAGACGCTACTACTTTGCTAATAGGCGAGCTGAAGTGGAAAAAATATAAGAAAAACCTTGACGTGGAATCAAAATTATCAAACTGTTTGCTCATGAACGGCATCAATGTAACAGGTACTCACCGAAAGTTTTAGGTTTCTGTAGTTGTAAAGATGTCCAAGATTCTTATAATGACCAAATGGTAACCTGTGTAGCTCAGTGGAAGTATGATGTACTGTCCTCACACACCTCTCGAATATGGAACACGGTTCAAACATTCATAAAACACAAACAACCCTTTACAGAACACACATTATACTGGTTAAACGAAGGTAACATTAACACAACTAAAGCAATCATTATTATAACAACCATGTACTCGATTTGGACATACAGATGCGACAAAATTTACGGAAGGGAAACAGGACCAGACATACTCAAGAAAATAAACAATATATTAAAAGAAACAATCACAGATACCATAAACAGAAACAAAATAACAAAACACCAATGGCGGCAAATAGGTCTCATCTCGGAATTCGAAGAACCACTGCAAATCATAGAAATAAAGAACCCACCATAAATTAAAAAAAAAAAAACATAAAACACATACACACGATAAAATAAACATACATAAGCGAAAGAAAAGCATATTGTAAACTTTCTCATTAAGCTGTATAACCATTTGTACATTAATTGCTTTATGCTATAATTAGTTGTAGTTCTGTGTATAATATTTGTCAACTATAGATATTGTAGTTTAGTTTTATGTATCAAAAATGTCAATGACAGTCTATATAGTGGAAGAACTTGATGACATTTTACTGATCCGGTGGGTAATTCAAATCTCTGCCAAAATGTAACCCTCTCCTTCTATGTTAAAACAAACCCTACATATGTATATAGACAGTTGCAATCTGAAAGTGATAATAATGAAGCAATAAATCATGTAATGATATGCAAAAACAAGTGTTAGTAATTATATGTTAAGAATATTTATGATATGTAAAGTAACTACATATGTATAAATATGGTATATGTAAATAGCGCTTAACACTTCATGATAAGTTAATAATGTATAATCCAAACTATATCTGTATAATCCAAACTGTATATGTATAATGTACAATCCAAAATGTTCATTATACTGTAAATGTATAATGTACAATCCAAAATGTTTACAGTCCAAATGTAAAATTGTCAAGTCAAACATAACAAAGGTCTAAAAAGAAGTGTCTTCTAAAGAATAATTATATGTATTATAAGTAAAATAGTTACATGCATAGAAGACGTATTATATGTAAAGTAGTAATAGGCATATATGTATATGTGTTTATATGTACATACATGTATAAATATGTATATTTATATATGAATATTCTCAGATTAGTTAACAATATAAAATCCATTGTTGTATATTTGAAAACAAACCTTATATAGGTTTAAGGAAAGGTGTCCCCTCACAAGAGATATAACGTAGATCCAATCCAATATGTAATTGGAAATATACCACAAAAATATAGGAATCTCATTATGAAAAGAAAATATGATTTATGGAAATAGAAATGTGACTGGTAACTTAAATTCATAATACAGAATTCCATGGATAGTAAAGTTGTGTTACATTAAAAGAAAAATACTGCTCAACTCATGTAAAAAGGACTGTAGGAAGAAGCAGACACTGAGCAGATTATGATGTTAAAAATAAGGAAAAATAAATTGTACATAATATATATTAAGATATCAAGAAATGTAAATCAAAATGCGAATTAGAATAAGCATTCTATGTACAAATGTATATATTGTAAATAGTTGTATATATATTTATTTTGATTGTACATAGATGCTTTAGTGTTAATAAAATATACTCAGTGGAAGTGGCGCTTGCGTTCCTATGCGCTTGGTCGCTCGACGTTTTACTTAAGTTCAAGTCTAGGCGCCGACTGCAGGAACTTTTTCTAAGCCTATCTTCTACCGGTTCCCGAGTTAGTCGATCTCTGGCACGGGCAAGCGGGTTTTTTCTCCCGGAAACTCGGGTTTTTAACTCGTCTCGTAAACTCAAAAAAATCGACCGTAGTACCCACATTATTTCAGACAGTAGCATATCTTGTTAGGGTTACATACCACGAGATGTCAGCACTTGTTATCCGGTCTCTTCGTCAGCGGCCGTCTATAATAAGTGATTAACATAGGTCAGCTATCTCTGATTGGCTACTGGTGGAGATTGAACTACCCACTCAGTCTCCAAAAGCTAGATGGGGTATAAAGGCCTCGCCTACTCCCTATAAGGGAAAAAAGGCGTTAGCTTATTTATTTTATGCTAAGAACCTATATACACTGCTTGGAAAGAAGTCAACGGACACCCCGTCCAAGGTGCAGTTGTGCCATGTAGCGAGTCACGTGTTTGTAGCCAGTATAACTTACAGGACTATGATATTCCCATGTCAATGCAACTGTGTCTGGGTGAAATGGCTGTGAGAAGGGAGCTGACAGAGTTTTGAAAGAGATGTTGGGATAGGATGCCATGTTGCAGAATATCTGTTCGGCAATTTTTGACAAATTGGGCAATCCCAGATCAACAATCAGCGATGCCATACTGAGATGAAAACACATCTCAGTAGCACTTGAAGTCAATTTCAAGTGCTACCTGTTGTGAACCACCCACCTCACCAAACGTGAGGTGGGTGGTTCAGTGCGGAGTTCCGGGCATGCATCGACTGGAACACGAATCTTCACAACATGCGTATCTATGGTAGAAACGCAATATATAAGCATCACATTTTCCCAAACCAAAATGCAACATTGTCTTCTTCAGTGAAGCAAAGCCCGTGTACACTGGGAACGTGGAAACTTGGAAAGCTGTGTTATGGAGCGAGGAGTCACTCGACATCTACCCGGCAGATAATCAGGTGTGCATGTGGGGGATTCCTGGCGAACGTCTCCTACCAGAGTGCGTAACCCCAACTAAATTCGGAGGCGATGGTGTGATGGTATGGTCCTGTTTTTCCTGGTTTGGCCTCGGACCTCTGTGGTGCCATGAACATTGAAAAGGTATCTGAATATCCTGGACAGTGCAATGCTTCCTATTTTGTAGCGTTTCTACGGAACTGACGGTTGTGCTCTTCGGCAAAACAATACACCTGTCATAAGGCAGCTGTTATACAACTACATAGTTTGTGGACATGAATGTCACCACACTTGACTGGCCTCCATAGCCCTCATCTCAACCCTATTGAACATCTATAAGATGAACTGGAGTGTCGGGTGAGGTCAAGGGACGTCCGCCTTATAACATTCCAGGACCTGATTGCTATCGTACGCGTGCGGAGAGCACGACCCATAGAATTACATCAATCGTGCAGAGAATGGAGGTGCTACATCTTACTGATCTGGGCGTGATGGCTGTTTGTTCCTTACACTATGGTGTCTACTGACTTTTTCCAAGCAGTATGCATGTGAATGTGTGTGTGTATGTGTGTGTGTGTGTGTGTGTGTGTGTGTGTGTGTGTGTATAAAAGGTGTTCCAAATTTCATGCAAGATTTAAATTTAGCGCCATTTGTGCGGTAAAGTGCTGTCAACGAGAAAAAAAAAGACAGCGTGACAGCTGACAGTTCAGGGTTGTTAAAAATGGAACGCTACATGAAAGAACAACGCATTTTCATTGTTGAGCAATATTTAAAAAATAATGAACGTTTGGCAGCTACAGTTCGCAATGTTCGTACAAAATATGGTCGGAACAGTGATTTAACTTAATCAACTGTGAAAAGATTAATTAAAAAATTCAAGGACACTGGATCAATTAGTGATCTTATACACTCTGGCTGTCCTTCGACAAGTCGTTCAACAGAAAACATCGAAGCAGTTCGTGAGAGTGTTACTGAGAGTCCAGGAACATCAATTCGGCACCGTGGTCTTGAATTGGGCATTTCGAGAAGCTCTCTACAGCGTATTCTCACGGAAAGATTTGCATCGTTATGCTTACAAAGTCCAAATGACTCAAGAACTGAAGCCTACTCACCACACACAGCGAAGAGAGTTCGTTGAATGGATTATGGAACAAGTGGATGCTTATTTTTCGAACAAAATCATCTTCAGCGATGAGGCTCATTTTCATCTTGATGGCCTCGTTAATCGACAAAATTGTCGCATTTTGTCCACGAGTGATTGTTGAGAAACAAATGCATCCACAACGTGTCACTGTTTGGTGCGAATTTTGGGCTGGAGGCATCCTCGGTCCATTCTGCTTCGAAAATGCAGCTGGTAAGGCAATAACAGTTAATGGTGCTCGCTATCGCGACATGATAATCCAGTTTTTTGTGCCTAAATTGCAAGATATGGATGTGGACGACACGTGGTTTCAACAAGACGGTGTCACATGCCATACAGCCCGAGAAAGAATTCAATTACTGCATGAATCATTTCCTGGTCGTGTAATTTCCCGTTTTGGTGATCAGTATTGGCCGCCCAGATCATGTGACTTAACGCCGTTGGACTTTTTTCTTTGGGGTTTTTTGAAGTCTAAGATTTATGCCAACAAGCCCACGACCACCCACGCCTTGAAGGAGGAAATTGAGCGCTGTATCAACGAAATTCAGCCATATTTATGCAAAACGGTCATGGAAAATTTCGAAAAAAGAGTGCGTATGCGCCAGCAAAGCCGTGGAGGCCATTTACCCAATATGCTATTCCATGCATAATCCTATACTGTATACTTTATGAATCAATAAGAAGTTACAATTTTTAATTAAAAACCTGTGTTTTCTATCAAAATTACTTCTTGCGTGAATTTTGGGGAACCCTGTATAATATTATTGATCATAATTTACTCGGTAAAAATGTATATAAAATGAATTTAAATGACTCTGTACCGATAAAGAAAAGTTTAATATTAAGACACGACTAGTGTCTTAATATATATATATATATATGTATATATATATATATATATAATATGGGTTCGAGGGTGAGAAATTATTATTCAAATTAATTATCCTAATACTAATTGGATTGCAGTAGAATCTCATGAGAAATATGAAGCCAACTTTATTGAGCATGCAAGACAAGAAGTGCAAGACAACATCCTCAAGTAGCATATGACAGAAGGAACTTAAGGTCAAAGAGTGTTAGATTTGATTATAGTGTCAGGGGCTGTTACAGTTAAAGACAACTGTTCAGTCTCCAGTTGGTGACAGTGATCATGCAGTACTCATTTGGGAAGTGACTAAGTTTATGAATGCTACATTCAGAAAAGGTTACATGCTGAACTACAAAGCAGGAAATTATGACCAATTGAGGAGAATACTGAGTTCAGTGGAATGGGATCGGTTGCCGGACAGAAAGAATATCGACAGTGCATGGGAAGCATTTTTTTTAAAAAGAAACTTAAATAATGCATTATCAGAATGTGTCCAGAGAGCTCAAAGAATAAATAGGTTAGGAGTCAAATGAATGTGTAATCTTGTTAAGCAAGAAATTCGTAAGAAACGGTTGATGTGAAAAGAATACCGTGTACATAAGGATGGTGTCCATTATGAAAATTATAAGAAGCAGGCCATTTAGACTCATACTCAGAGTCTAAATCTGAGAATGAAAAGAAACTGACTCTTGAAGCTAAAGACAACCAGAAGGAATTCTATCGATATGCTGCAAGTAAAAGGAAGAATGAATATGAAACAATATATCTTTTTAATGCAGATGGTGCGAGGATGACAAATGCAGAAGAGGTTTTCAACTAATGAGTGTCCATTTTGTAAAAGCTATCACATTGGTGTATGCTGCATTGAGTTCACTGCTACTTCTTCCCTGAATTAAAACACTCAGGCTTAGGAAGAGGAGGTATCAGAGCTGTTGCACTAGCTAAAGCTTTTGACAGAATACAGCATGGAAGACGAATAAATTGGAGAATATAGGTTTGGATTATAAAACATTAGCGTGGATAAGATGATGCCTGACTGACAGATATCTGAAAATTGTATATGGGGAATGAGCGTGCAATATTTTAGTTAACTAATGATGTACCACAAGGATCTCCTTGGTCTACTTGGTTCTCTAATTAATGATATTGGGAAGGATTTGACAGGCAGCATACAGCTATTTGCTGACGGTGCAAAGATAGGTAGGGGTAATCAGGAATGCTGCTGATAAGCAGTACTTGTGGAAAGATTTGCATAGATTGGAATTGTGGCCATGAGAAAATGGATGTCATTTCAATATCAGTAAATGTAAAGGCATGCACTTTGGGGGGTGATTAGATATCCAATGTCATTGGTGAAATTATGCTAGAAGAAACTGATCAGACTAGGGATCTTGGAAGGGTAGGAGATAGGAAGTTGAAGTTCAGGGGCCATGCAGCAAAGAGTGCAAATACAAATCAAAAGAGAATTTCAATGCTGAAACGAACTTTCACATGCAAAGATAAGGATATCGTTTTGCTTGTTTACAAGGCCTTGATAAGACCTCACTTGGACTATTGTGTGCATGCACAGGTCTGGTCTCTTGGTTTCCATTGTGATTCTTATCTTTTGGAGAAAGTGCAAAGGAGAGTGATTAAAAATGATATCAGATTTATGAAATACTGATTACGAAGTCAGATTGAGAATTTACAGACTGCTGACAGGAGAAAAAGGGGTAATCAGTGGCATAGCTAGGGGGACGGAGGGGGGGAGTTCCTACCCGGCCGGCACTTGGAACCTTTTTGAACTTTTGCAGTTTATTCTAAAATACAGTCAAGATCTCAGTTCCAAATACAACTGCGAATTTTCCTCGCAAATTAAATTACATTATAGTAAATTAAAATTGATTAAAACCTACATTACAAAGAAATAGCCTTCGACAATGTCATCGACAATTTTGCTAACAGAAAAGGAAGAAAAATAACATTTTAGAATGTTGGATTTAAAGTTTTACTTCAAAAATAAACATAGTGTTTTAATTTATTTCCCTATACGTCGTTTGACTTTTTTTTAGTATTTTTGGTGTATTAAGAGGGGCGGCAAACTCAGGAACTTTCCCCCCGGGCGACAAAAGCTCTAGCTACACCACTGGGGGTAATATGATTTTCCTGTTTTTAGCAAACAGGATAAAGAGGGGTGACGTGATTGAGACTTACAAACTTCTGAAAGGGTCACACAGGATTTCAATTGATGGAATTTTTCAATTTATGGAGGGTGGAGGAAGGACAAGAGGGCATCCTTGGAAGCTGCGAATGAATTCGCTTTAAGAAGGGGGTGAGGGCTAGATTTTTCTCTCGTTAAGTAGTGCGTGATTGGAATGGATTACCATTGGATGGGTATGCAAGCAGTGTGAATGAATTCAGGAATAAATATGATAGCTGGCGCATGTAGTATCTGGCCTTCCTCGATGAGTTCCTGACTATGTAGGTCTCTCATAATAATAATAATAATATATATATATATATATATATATATATATTAAATATAATATTGTTTGATTAGTTTCGCGTGCTGACGGGAGCACTTTGTCTGGATCGTGCTTATAAGAATAAATAGCCAAAGATGTATAACTTATCATATTAATATATATATATATATATATATATATATAAAAGGGAGTTGTTGAGTTGCTGAAATACCTTCCAGATTTTAGCAGTAACATTGTTATTATTCATGAATCGGTGTTATGTGTACATGCTTTAGGACAATGACAACACAGAAGTTAACGCAAGCATTTACTCGTGGCCATAAACACAATACATTATTATCGAAATAGTGTGAGTACGGTTGATTTTCTTGAATTTATGTGATTAAAAACTCAATTTTTGAGAGGAAAAACAAAACTACACCGTACTAGAGATTGAATAATTCTGGGAACAGGTTTAAAAAACAGGCCTACAAAAAAGTTCCTATGGTCGGCGTTCTGGTCTCCTGTGAAAGATACCTCAGATTTCTATTACAACTTACAATTAACCTATTTATAACTAACTTATCCATTAAGAAACATTATTTGAGTTGTCGTTTCAATGGTCACAAATGTGAGAAACATTCTTTATAGTGGAGTCATCCTTTATCTCACCAATGTGATACATTCGCAGAGGTTAACTTCATGTGATAGCACAATGTGTAATTGGTCTAATAATTTACAAAATGCTATGATGCTAACAAAAATTGAACTGAATAGAATGAGTTTTAATAAAGATTCCAAATAGCATATTTCATGATAATCTGTTGTCACTATATGCTGAAATAAGTACTGGACACCTCTTTCATAATAAAACATACAGGGTACATGGAGAAATTATGGGCTTTCGAAATTGATGTGAACACACTATGATGTAAGTGGTTTATCAGTATTAGAGACTGAACAGAGAAAATTACCAGGCAACAGAAACGCAAAGATACACCTTAGAAACACTGGAATACCCAGGAAACTGAAACGGGACAAAGGACCCAAGGGTGCTCCAAAGTGTAGCGCCAAGATTTTGGCACTGAAAACGATTATTTTACAGTTCAGTCTAGATGGATCCAGATCAGTAATAGATAGTGGATAAACTGTATGTTGCTATGGAAAGGTAACAACATATAAAAGAAATATCAATAATTACAATTAACCATGCAGACATATTGGTTAAGAATAACATTAATGGGCCATAAAGCACTCTGTCCATAATATTCAGGGGAAGTTTATGCTATATCCTTGTTCAATCGAATAGCAAATATGGGTGATCTGCGAAGATACCATATATCAGAGTGCGTTATCCCAACTAAATGGTTAAGCTACAAAATAAGACTTGTCAGATTTTATATTCACCTTCTCTTTAGTCTTTCAACCAGTTTATCATTTTGTTATAAAAAGCTCTTCACATGACAGAACACTTTCTGGCCGGATGTCAATAGATATTTTGAAAATGGCAACAAGTCTCTTACCTGATGGAGATAATAGGTGTTTTCAAGGAGAACACTATGAAGTCAGGTAAGTTAGCATCAAATAAATAGATGGCTATTAACTCTGGCAATTCGTTTATTTGATGCATAGAAGGATTGACATATCTAACAAACTGAGAGCTCTGTGCCTGATGTCGTTATTTAAAATTACAACCAAGAAGGAAAACCAAAAGAATAAAAGAAAAAATTCTTCCATCTCTTGGTAGAAATTTTATTTTCTATTAAGAGTTATTCAGTTGTATTACAGCCAAAAGAATTTACGAAGCCTCAGTAGTTATTTTTATTATTATTACGCGCGACTCCAGGGAGTCCTTACTCATCGAGGGAGGCCCTAAACATCATGTCCACAAAACTATACGACATTCTCACAGTATCTATCATACCTTGCCTTGAACTCACTCACCTTCATAGCACCCACAACAGACTCTGGCAGCTTATTCCGCTCATTTACCATTCTAAAAGTAAAGAACCCAGCTCTAACACTCCTGCTAACCACACTCTTGACCAGCTTCCATATGTGTCCCCTAGTTCTCCATACAACCAGTCCTGATCTCAAAAAGATCCTCTGAATTTATCCTATAGAAACCCTTTAGCAATTTGAATGTCTCAATCATATCTCTTTTCCGCATATTAACTAATTTCTGCAACCCACAAATCTTCAACCTGTTCTCATATGGTTCATTCCATAGACCCGCTATCATCTTAGTCACTCGCCTCTGGATCCTCTCCACCTCCTCCCCATCAAGAAGGAACCTAGGTGACCAAATCTGGGCACAGTAGTCGAGATGAGGTCTTATCACGGCTCGGTACAGAGGTAAAATAACTTGCTTGTCTCTGCTCGTCAAGGTATTTTTCAACAATCAAGTGAGTTGATGAGCTGATTTAGCTACTTTTGCAATGTGCCCCCTAAACTTCATCTCCCTATCCACCAACACTCCCAAGTCCCTGGCCTCATCAATCTCCTGGAGTACAGTTCCACCAATGTGGTATACTGCTGCTAATCTTTTCACCCCAAAATGCATAACCTTACATTTTGTCATATTAAATTGACATCCATTCTCCTTAGCCCAGAACTCCAATCTATCCAAGTCATCATGCAAGATTTTGACATCTTCTGCATTCACTATCGCCCTACCCAACTTGGCATCATCAGCGAACAAATGAACTGTTCCACTTAGATCCTTCCCTATGTCGTTAATGAACAGATTAAACAGCAGTGGTCCAAGAATAGAACCCTGTGGCACACCACTAGTCACAGGCCGTCTTTTGGACTCTACTCCTGAATAAACTACTCTTTGATATCTCTCCATCAACCACCCACCTATCCATCTTACCAACCTTATATCCATTCCCATATGTTGTATGGGAATGCATATAAGGATTAGAATTCCATGTGGTATCCTGTCAAACGCCTTTGCCAGGTCCAGCAGTATCACTGTAAACCCATTACCCTTATCCAGTTCAGCCGTCACCTTGTTATAAAACTTGAGCAAGTTACTGAGGCATGATCTACCCTTCACAAAGCCATGCTGTCCCCTGTACAGTATCTCCTTTTCATCAATCAATTCCTGTATTTTTCCCTTGACTACTTTCTCCAAGACCTTGAAAACGACTCCTGATATACTTCTTTCTTACCTAGCAATAAATCTGTATGTCTTATACCTTACAGTGTTGAGCAGTCATATACTACATCAGTATCCATAACCATCTCCAGGTTGCCCCTTTTCCGTCCTTATTCTCTTCTCCCGCATCATTCACCCAGGTTTTGGTGAGGCTATCGCCTAGTTTTGTTGCTTAAACTTCCAAACAGTGGCGGCTCATACATAAGCACTGCGACACTGCAGCAGCCCCAAGAAAAAATTAAATTTTGTTTGTTTATAAATAATAACAACGCTTACAACAATATTTAAATACAATACAACATGTTAAAGGTTACAGCTTATGTTTCGACATTGATTAAATAGTTAATAATTGGAATTATTGACACCTCCCGGGAGTCCAAAGGCTCATCGAGGGAGGGCACCTACTCTACAACTCTCCATCTCCACCTCATCCACCCATCATCCAGCAAGCGCATCATCTACACCAATGCCATCTACTCTCCACTAGTCCATATCTACCACCACCACCACTAGTATTTTCACGGACAATCACAAACATCATACCCACGGGAGGATTCGAACCCTCAGCCTTTTGGCTGGAGAGCAGATACACTAACCACTCGACCAACCAGGCTAGCATAAAAAATTTAAGTGGGAGTGTTGCATATTCAAAATAAAAATAAATATTTTTTTATTTAGTCAGTAACCAATTTATTAATAAATAAATTTACATATTAAAAAATTGCTTTATCTGTAAGCAACACTGCCCAAACGGCGCTTGTGATTGCACATTATAAGTGATTCCGAACAGCCTGAAGACAATTGTTCGATTAACGCTTTAGATTACGAAACAAATGCACTGCGATCTAACGCAGTGTCGGAATTATCACGTTCGGCCAATTGCAGCTAGACTCGCCGATATACGTTTGCACTTGTGATTGCACGTTAGAAGTGATGCAATCACAAGCTCATTTGGACAGTGTCGCTTACAGATAAATCGTATGCATGCGCACGTTATTTCTGTGAGATACGAAATTTTATGGGTGTTTGTTCATGGTGAGGGTGAACTATTTGTAATAAAGCAATTTTTTAATATGTAAATTTATTTATTAATAAATTGGTTATTGATTAGGAAAAAAATATTTTTTTTTTATAACGGGCCGCCACTGTTTCTAAGTTAGTGTATGTCACCTATTATGCCTGATGAAGCTAATGCTAAGATGACAATTGTTTGACATTATTAATACATGAATAGTTTGGTTAGGGTTTTGATTAAGAATTAGCGTAGTCTCACCACTGCTCAGATGACCGCACTTGTGTGCCCCTTTTCACCGGATGCTGTTTATAATTGATAATCTTAGGCATGCTCTATCTGGTTGGCTACCGGCAGAGAATTAACTGTCCCTTCAGTTTCCAGAAGTTAGATTATGGCTAAAACGGCCTTGATTACTCCCAGTACAGAATAAAAGACACATCAAGACCGCAACTAATGGTTTTTCATTAGATTTGTGTAGATTTAATTTATAGAAATGTCGCTAGTTTAATTCGACTTCAATGGTTACCTTAGAGTTAATTTTAGTTTCCAAATTACCTCTACTCAGATATTTTCTTAGAGGGGTCGTGAAGAATGCGTCCTTAGAATGGAGGGACACAAGAGGTCGGCTGAATGATAAACCGTTTAACTTCTATATTTCAACCTAGGAAACCTGTGTAGCTCAGTGGATGTGGCGTTTGCACACCACGGCGCTTGGCCGCACGGACTTGGTCTCGAGTCTAGTCGGCGACTAGCGGAAATTTTTCTAAGCCTTTTTCGACCGGTTCCCAAGTTAGTCGATCTCTGGCACGGGCGAGCGGTTTTTTTTCTCCTGGAAACTCTGGTTTTTCGTCCCATAAACTCAAGAAAATCGACCATAGAACCCACATTATTTCAGACATCAAATACGAGTGTTAGGGACCACGAGATGGCGGCACATGTAGAGCCGTCTCTCTTCATTACGTGCCACTTAATTAGTGATAGCCTTGGGCCAGCTATCTCTGATTGGGTACCATTGGAGACTGAACTTCCCACTCAGTCTCCAAAAGTTAGATAAGGCTAAAATAGCCTTGCCTACTCCCTATACGGGAATAAAAAGGCGTTAGCTGATTTTTTTTTTAATTTCAAGCCATCCCTTCCCAAGTACCTGTCATATCCTAATTAAAAATAAAAGAATTATCAAAATATATAATTTCGGATAAATTTCTTTTTTTTCCTTTTTACAATTTCAATATCTTCATGTCACACTAAACACATCATCAGAATGTGAATTAGTACTATGAATTGATCATTTGATTATAGATGTCTACAATATATGTCGTATGCACGTTTTGGAAGAAGATTATAGATTAAAGTGTCGACATGGCACAATTGGTATGGAAAATACCTGAGTTCGATTCTTGTTATAATGATCAAAATCTTTAAATGGACATTTGCTTTTTGTTTGAAGGTGTTAGCTCATATGTAGCAGGATTTGTTTTTCTCCTGGAAACTTGGATTTCTCATCTTTCAAGCAGACAAATCGGTCAAGAGAACATGTCTAATTTCCTAACCAGAAACTATTGGTGGCCAGTAAATGGCACAGTGTTTAGTGATGTATAGTGTCGGAGGATTAAGTAGCTGAGATGGTGGGTTGTGTGGAGAACCCTCCCATAAGCATTTCTTGGAGTCATCACTTATTGTGATCAAGCGCAAAACATTATATAAATCAGAAAGTGCAGATGCAAACAGCAGATAATTAGCATACTTGTTTATCTGTGGAAGCCATAAGTCATTAGAAAATGAAAGAGAGCTTCAGAATCTGAGAAATTTAGGAATTATTGAAAAATAGCTTAGAGACTCATGGTTTGTAGACAAATTCATATTGAAAAATATACCCAGACAGGAAACCGTTTACAAACAAAGTGAATGGATAAAATATATTTAATATCTGCTTAAAACGAAATATAGAGCTCAACGTTTTGTTAGATTTTTACAACTCGCATTAACAAGACTACGAGACTCGTATATCCATAAAAGATACGCCACCACACGTTAGACAAGAAAAGGGAAAATCGTTACCTAGTAATTTTATTCTTTAGAGAGCTGACAGAATTTCAGAATTTCATCATATCATCTTTGTCTCCATTACAAGGACGTTTAAGCACTTCAAGAAATGATATTCTTTTACATAAAAATTGATCTCTGTAATAATTTAGCGTTATGCAGATCATGAACTGGCCTTCAACAACTGCAGCGAGGCCAGACTTTAATGGATGGTAGTTCTTAATGTACTCCAAGTGCTTTTGAATGGATAAATGCTATTCCTTTGCAAGATTATATTCCGCGGCATTAAGGACAAAAATCGAAAAATGGATATTATTATTCTCTGAGATCGAGCTACCTATATCCCACTAGAGCGAGGTCCCACAAAAACGCGAATTAAAAAAAAAACCACTTAAAAACGTATCCTCAGGCCGCTGGACATTACAAAAAACTCAAACCTTTTGGTTCTCGTCCCCCTCCCTGGACGGGGGACGAGAACCTAATTCACCTAACCCGCAAACCTAATTCCGATCCGACTTATAGATGTCACTCATGCACCATGCTAACAAACTGTTAAAGCAGCTGGCTAACTCTTTACCCCTCCTCACTAGACTTACCACATCCTATATAAAAAACTCTACCCATTTTAAAACCTTAATTGAAAATCTAACTTTGAATAATACAGATATATTGGTAAGCTTTTGACATCACCTCATTGTTTAACAATATTCCCTTAAATGACATCTGAACACAATTAAACGTTTTTCTTTATGAGATCTTGGATCTTTACCATCAATTCTGGTCGTTTGTCTTGGAAGAACAAAATTTACACACAGACAGAGGGCACCACTATGCCCCCCCCACACCAATTTTTATATGGAAAATTTTGAAAAATGAGCCATATACTTAGCCCCTCTCAAACCTTCTATTCAGCTAAGATATGTAGATGATGTGTTCTCTATTTGGCCTCATGACCCAGACACATTACACTCCTTCCTCAGTCACTACAACAGCCTACATCCAAGAATCCAGTTTACGACAGAAAAGGAAATAACAATAGTTTACCCTTCCTAAACACCTTAGTAACACACCTTTCCTTCACAGTATATAGAAAACCTATTCACACAGACATATACACCCTCTGTCCAAAAAGAAACCAAACTTTTCGAAAATAGAAGAAACTAGTGGCGCCACCTGTTGTATCTCATTGTTGTCGAAAGCGGCAACCTTCATTAGTGTTGTGTCAACTGTTTATGACATTTGTTTCATTAGAAGCCGAGTTATAGTGCCAAGAGTGATTTTGACAAACGGTCGGTCGTCACGATATTCATGCCGTACGCGACGAATTCTCGCTATCAATCGCTTCAAAACTTCGACATAAAACTCACAATTGACCATTTGGCCAGGCGGAACGAATTCTTTGTGGATAATGCCCATGGAATCGTAGAAACAAATCAGCATTGCATTTACTTTTGACTTCTCCAAGTGACTTTTTTTTCGGATGCCTCTCTTCTGGCGGTCTCCACTCTGTTTGGACTCATACTACGTTTCGTCACCAGTAACGATCGTTTCAAGGAAGTTTGAGTCCTTACAAGCGGTTTTAATCAGGTCCTTGCAGTGTTCGATTCGATACATTTTTTGGTCGTTGGTCAACTTGTGGGGAACAAAATCACGAATTCAATTTACGAAGGCCCAAACTCTCGGTCAAAATGTTGCGCACAGTTGATTCTGGAATCCCCAATTCATCTTCAATCAATCTCACGGAAGATTTCGGTGAAATCTTTCGTGAAATTGATTCGGTGAAAGATTTGATGAAATCACGCACCTTTTGGATGTTAACTTCGCTCAGTCCAGTTTTTGGACGGCCCGGCTTTTCGTCCTCCTCAAGCGTCTCACGACCACTTTGAAATCGCTTAAACCACTCGTAAACTTGAGTACGGGATAAGCATTCATCACCGTATGCTTTTTGAAGCATTTGATGCGTTTCGGTAAAACGTTTACCAAGTTTAACACAAAAGTTAATCACAGCTCTCTGTTTGAAACTTATTTTCCGACCGTTCGTCAAAACAAAGTCACTCTTGGCACTATAATTCGCCTTCTAATAAAACAAATGTCATAAACAGTTGATACAACACTAACGAAGGTTGCCACTTTCGACAACAAAAAGATACAACAGTTGGCACCAATAGTTTCTTCTATTTTCGAAAAGTTCGGTTTCTTTCACAAAACCTTGTTACAAGGGTGTACATTCACAAACTCTCCTACTAACACCCTTCTCAACGATATGGCATTAAAACTCTAACCAATAGGCCCACAATCTTTGTTTCAGTGGAATCTCCCTTCAACCGAACTCAACCACATACACAAAACACCTTCTTTTCCAATGGCTACAGCGATTACAGAATTAAAAAAATAATCAGTTCCTCTCCCATTCCCTGGTCATCTCTTCAGAAATGCTATCACCATCCCCCCCCCCCCTGCATCCAAGGCACATCAGAAAAATAGCTAAGTCTTTAAAAAAAAAGTACAATATCTACACAGCTTTTAAGCCTCACCATAAACTTGCTACCCTTATCCGTTCTACCAAAGATCAGCTCCCTCCTCTCTCAGTGCCTGGAGTATATAAAGTACCCTGTTCCTGCAAGCTGGTTTACTTTGGACAGACAGGTAGATCAGAACCATCCATTAGAAGAGCACAAGAAAACAAAAAGAACACCATGCTCCACTATAGTAAATTCAAAAAGGAAACTGTTTATAGAATATGGGGCGGCACTCAGAAATCAACCGAATTTAAACAAATACGGTTGCATAAAACTTCCCAAAATTTAGGAAACATTATCAGGGTTTCCACTTTACCTCCTAGGCCACCTACAAATGCCCACAAAGGGCACACCATCTAGATAGGACTTTAGAGTCACCCACATGTTTCACTTAGTATTGCTGTATTTGTGTGTGTGTGTGTTACAAGAGTTCATTTTGTTATCCCTGAATATTCGTTAATGCAAGTTTAATTATCAAATTAAAACTAATTTTAATTTGATAATTAAAATTAGTTTTTAATTCTTTTCTAGTACTGTAAATATTCCATTAAACCTCCAACATGATGTCATCCCAGCACTTAAGCCTCAAGAAATGGATGATGGGCCGTGTTCAACTTTAATGCACCACAGTCATCACATCCGATAGGCACAATGTTGAACAAAACACTAACTTGCTGAGAGAAAAGAAGTTATTCTTACACTGTACAAGGCTTTGATAAGACAACCACCACTATGCTCAGATATGGTCACCTGGGCTCAGCAGAAATGAGAAGGCCACTGAAAAAAAAGTCCATTAAGGATAACCAAGATGATACAGAACCTATGGAATTGCATATGCATGAGAGCATGTAGCCTTCAAATTTTGAATAGGTAGAAGATAGGAGACATAATAGAAACATAAATTGGTATCTTACACTACACACAAGGGAGATTTTACAGCTAATGGTAGATGTGGAATAACCCAGGGTAATCTCCGAAAAATAAGTAAGGGTGTGGGTTAGGAAGTATGTGTTATCTAGGTTCTTCTCAGTGTGTGTATGTATGTGGTAATTGTGGAATGGGCTGCTGGCAGATGTTGAGTGCATCTTTGGTGTTCCAAAGATAGATATGATAGGCATTTAGGCAATGTGTAATGATTCCTTGAACTCTTGAGGAGGAGTTAGTATAACAACAACACAACAATTTTTTCAGTCATTTCAGACATCATGGAGAGGGAGAGAGAGAGAGAGACAGAGACAAGATCTGGACCAATCTAGCATTGGGGGGGGGAATTCATGGTCAATTCTCAGATAGTCTTGCTGCTATTCATGTATTGGGACTTAAGTGCTATGAAGACATCATGTTGAAGGTTTAATGAAATATTTACAGTACTAGGAAAGGATTAACAACTAATTTTAATGCTTCCAATACTGAGACATCTTCAGGGATTACAAATAAATCTTTTAACACACTACTTAAATACAATACAATACTAAGTGAAACACATGGGTGACTCTAAAGTCCTATCTAGGTGGTGCAACCTCTATGGGTGTTTGTAGGTGGCCTAGTATGTAAAGTGGGACCTCTGATAATTAACGTTTCCCATATTTTGGGAAGTTTTATGCCGTATTTTAAATTCAGTTGATTTCTGAGTGATGCCACAGATTCTAAAAACAATCTTTCTTTTTTGAATTTACTATGGAGGAGCATTGTGGTTTTTCTCCAGGAGATTCTGTGGGTTGTAACCAAAACATGGGCTGCAAGGCCAGATTGACCGTAGTCGTGATTGCAGATGTATGATGTGTTCATCTAAACGGATGGTTGCTGATCTACCTGTCTGTCCAAAGTAAGCCAGCTTGCAGAAACAGGGTACCTTATATACTCCAGGCACTGAGAAAGGAGAGGGAGCTGATCTTTGGAAGAACAGATAAGGGTAGCAAGTTTATGGTGGGGGTTAACACTGTGTGGAGGTTGTACTTTTTTAACAACCTGGCTATTTTTTTTGATGTGCCAAAGATGTAGGGTATGGTGATGGCATTTCTGAAATCCTTCTGAAGAGATGGCCGGGGAGTGGGGTAAGAACTGATTTTTTTAATTCTGTAATTGCTGTAGCCATTGGAAAGGAGGTGTTGTGTATGTGGTTGAAAGGGAGGTTCCACTGGAACAAAGATTGTGGCTCTATTGGTTAGAGTTTTAATAATGCCATATTTTTGAGAGGGGGTAGTGGGAGTTTGTGAATGTATCTGCCTGTGTGAGTAGGTTTTCTATATACAATGAAGGAAAGGTTACCATTAGAAAAGTGTTTTACTAAGGTGTCTAGGAAGGGTAAACTACTACTTTTATTTTCTTTTTCCATCATAAACCTCATTCTTAGATGTAGGCTATTGAGGTGACTGAGGAAGGAGTCTAATAGAGAACACATCATCTACATATCTTAGCCAGATAGAAGGTTTGAGAGGGGGGGCTGAGTCTATGGTGCTAGTCTTGCTGCTATTATTCTGCCAGGTGTGTGACTAATGGAAGTCTAAGCAGTCATATGTGAGAGACACTGCTGAGCTGGACAATCAAAGAGTCGAGGAAAATGTTAGAAACTCAAATTTCAGGTGCTTTAAACAGTACTTATCGCGGTATTTCCAAATTCCACTGACTCTTCTCATCTCAAATGTGTCATTTGAATTGAAAAGAGAATCCCGACTTAGAATTTCATCATCTTTGCTACAAAATCTCTGTCTTATTTTATCAAATTTATCTGCTTTCCCTATCTTCATTTACTGATACTGACCAAGTGCACAGCATATTCACTATCAAACAACCAAGAGATTGTGAGTTCAAACTGCACCATGGAGATAGATGTTTTAGTTTTTAGGTCATATATAATGTTTGGTGCTCAATGTGAAACCACTACTCTTTACTAGAGGACTAAAGATGAACAAGTTCCACGTTTGATCTTTAGAGCAGGTTTTCCAGATTAGTAATCAAACCTTTAGCTCACCAATGGTATATTATTACTATAGGTTTATAACTTATGGTAATCTCATCACCCATTCTGAACTTTGTGATTTGATTTTCTTTCATTATATGTTAATTTGTTAAATCCAACTTTTCTAATAGTGAAGCATTCTTCCCTGCAAATGATTTCTCCATTTGCATAATATTAAACTTTAAACGGCTTACCTCAACCAACTGCACTGATCCTGCAGGTAGAGATGCTGTGGCTTTGCTATTACAAGGGCTTGATAAATCATGCCAACGCTTAATCATCATACAAAAATTATACTCGCCCAAGAACCTCCCCTTCATTTGTTTAAATGATATGCAGATATTATTTCTGGAAAATTTTTGTTACTTCTCTCAATTAATTTAATTTTTATGGCTATTTTGCATATTTTTCTTTAGGAATACCCCTTTTTTGATGTCATCGGCTTTTGATTCAATTTTTTAGGGCATTATTTATATTTTAAAGACATAGATACATGAAGAATATAAAGAAGGAATAATTTTCGACATACCTTTGTAAGATGTTCTTGGTTGTCTTCTTGTGAAGCAGCATCAAACGTATAGCAATAAACATTTATATAAATCAAGATTAAGGATGGAAGTCATATTCTATCCTTCTCCTTTCCTCTAAAAATATTCTATCTTTCACCTTCTTCCCAAAGAATTCACAACCCACCTTTGAAACCCAGGTTTTAAATTAGCATACCTTTATCTTATCTGCAATTCTCCCACATCTTTCTATCTCCACATTTCCACCACCACCCCCTTCCTCTCTGTCATACTTCAGCAGTGGTATATAAATGTTTATCACTATATGCTTGATGCTGTTCCAAAAGAAGACAACCAAGAACTACTACATCCAAAATTATTCCTTCCTTATATTCTTCATCTATCTATGTCTTTAAAATATCAATAATGCCCCAAAAATTGAGTAAAAAGTCAATGACATCATAAAAGGGATACTCCTAAAGAAAAATAGGCAAAATAGCCATAAAAATTAATATTAATGATATGTCCTAATAAGTTAACAGATGTTCTATAAAGTGATTAGGAATGCTGTACCATGACTGGATAAATGCAAGAGCGGTATTTCAAAGTTGGGTGGATTTGAGATTTGTAGTGTAAGCAAATGGGAATGAGAGAAATAATGTCTTGACAAAAAAGTACGAAATTTTCTGGAAGCTGAGGATGTTATGGAAGTAATGCGAGTATGCCAGGAAAGACTAGGAGTAAGAGTCAATCTGAAAAGAGAGATCTGGTCTCGAGATCTTCGAGAAGAAATTAGTTCTTTGTTGCAATAAAGCAAGCAAAACTGTGTTTTGGAAGCAGGTGACCAGGTTGTTGTTGCCCCATTGCAGAATGGCATGTATGTTTAGAGTTCAAACCCTATTCTTAATTGTAAATAGAGTTTGAAGTCAGTGAGAGCAGATCATTCATAAGGAAGAGGGTGAAATAAGAAAAGGTTAGTGAAATAACAGAGCACCTGAGGAACACCTGCATTAACAGGATAACTAAAGAGAAAACTGGCAATCCAAAGGGAGGAAAGGCAGAGACCATAAGCTATACATTTTTTAAGAAGCCCTCAATGCCAAATTGTATCAAATGCTTTGAAAATGTCTAATGCAACAGCACAGGTTTTTCCAAACTCTTCACTGGCATGTGTTCAGAGGTGGGTATATATGCCAAGAGATCTACTGTGGATTTTGATTGGTGATACACATATTGTGATCACTGATTACTTAAAAAGTTCTCAAATATTAAAGAAGTTGATTGTTGATGACCTTCTCCATTACTTTGAACAACAATGAGGCAAGAGCAATAAAATTAATTTCTAATTTTTCAATATTAGATTTATACAGTTTGTACAAATTCATAAATATTACAATAAGCTAATATGGACTAGTTAGCAGAGTGGATAACATACCCACTCTCTAACCAACAGGGTGGGGTTCAAATGCTACTGTGGATATTCATGTTCATGAATATCTTTAGGTGAAAGATGAATTTTATCACCCCAGCATGAGGCAACTATCCTGCTTATTGGAGCCTGCCATCCTCCAATAAGCAGGATAGTGGTTTCATGTTTGGTCTCTGGAGCATCAGGTCTCAACCTTTTGAAAGTAAAGGACATCTATTTTAATTTGAAAAATAAAGTAGAATCCCCTGTGGAGGGGATTGTTGACTAATTTTATCTTAAGCCATGCAATTATGCAAATGAGGACTGCAGTTCGAATCCCACCGTGGGCACGGATGCTTGTGATTCTCTGTGAAAAATAGTAGTGGTGGTGGCAGCCAATAGATGGCACTGGTGGAATGAGTGGTGAAGACTGAGAGTTGTGGAGTAGGTGCCCTCCCTCAATGAGTCTTTGGACTTCCTGTAGGTGTCACGTAATAATAATATTTTATGCCATTTCTTGAATTCTTCAATTAACTGTGTTCTTTGACAACAGAATCCTATTTAAATTATTTAATGTTTTTTTTCTCCCAACATAGCCAATGCCATCACTTTTGCAACTGGCAGAAAGAACTCCTCTGCTATATTATGAGATTTCTCCTTTTTTGCAATTGATATGAAGTAATCAGAGTTTTCATTCTTGCTACTGATTGCAATACTTGTTATACTTTTTTTCTCACTAGGGTGTTGATCTTGAAGTTTGAAAAAGTTGAATGGGCTTATTCTTATAGCACTCATGCTTTGACTCCAAATGTTTCTGCAACTTTGCTGGTTTCATGCACTCATTGGATAATGTTTCATAACAAAGAACACATTATATGTTTTGATTATCAATGGAGCCAGTATAAGCAAAACCAAGAAACAAATAATTGTCACTATATTTATGAATTTTTTTTGTTTGAATGTGACTATGATGATTTCCTTTGATTTAGCTTTAGTCAAATCTATTCTCCTTCTGCAGACTGACAACACATTGTGGCACCTTGCAACACATGATCAATATGCTTCCATCTGTACAATGAAAAGACAGAAAATGCATTCAAGCAATAATTCGTAAAGATACAATGATACGTGGCATACACATGAAAGTATATAGAAGTACCACAATGAGTTGTTGGTCTGTACATTCCATGGTAGTACGTCAAGGTTGTTCATAACATAAAATATTTGTTCTTTGTCCAAAGGTTTGTCCAGTTTATATTATTAAATATTTCTTGAAGGACTGCTGTAAAGATTTTGGGTGATAGAGTCTCCTTGTCGGACACCTTTTTCAATTGATATTTTATTGCTACTCATGTGAAGTTGGATTGTTGCTGTTGCAGTGTGATATATGCCCTGGAGGAGATCCATATATTCTCCAGGAAGTCCCTGATTCTGGAATGCTTTGATTATTGTATTAGTTTTGATGGAATCAAATGCTTTTTCATAATCAATGAAGGCTAAACAGAGAGACAATTGGTTTTCTTCTGCTTTTTCTATTATTTGTTTTACTGCATGAATATGATCAATTGTGTTAAAGCCTTTACAGAATCCTGCTTGTTCTAGTGGTTGATTTGAGTCTAGAAGAGGGGTTAACCTGTTTGTTATTACTTTTGTGAGAATTATGTACAGATTGGAGAGAATTCTAATTGATCTATAGTTCTTTACTTCTTTGTCCCCTATTTTAAATAACAGTATCAGAGTAGCATTTTTCCAGTTTTCTGGTATCTTCCCCTCTTCTAAGCATAGATTTATTAAGTTTGTGACATGGTGAATGATATTGTTTCTTCCCCATTTAATTAATTCTGTGTGAATTAGGTCTTCACCAGGACATTTTCCGTTTTTCATTTGTTTTAATGCATGTTTTATTTCATCTGAAGTGAATGGGGGGATGAATTCTATATGCGATGGAGAAGAGTTATTCATATTTGATTTATCTATTGAAGGATCACTATAGAGTTCGTTATAAAATTCTAGCCTGCTTAAGATTTTTTCTTGGTTCTTTATTATAGTTCCATTCTTGTCTTTTATTGCAGTTATTTGACTTTTGCCAACTAATAAATGTTTTCTTAGTATTTTCATATTTTTATTGTTTTCAATTCAATTGTTTCTTTTATTTTTTTAGTGTTATAAGATCTTATTTCATTTTTTATCTTTTTCCTTATTGTTTTGCATAGTTCTGCATATTCTAATTTAGAAATTAAGTTTTTGTCTTGTTTCATATTTCATCTCTTTTTTAGCAGTTGCAAAGTTTCCTCTGAAAGTTTATGGTCTTTTTGTTGTTTGTTGCTTTTGAATTCATTGGCTGCTGAGATTATTACTTTTGTTAGGTTTCTGCTTATTTTATTTATTTGTTCTTCTTCAAATATATTTATTAAGTCTAGTTTTTGATGGAGTTTTTCTTCGTAATCCTTCTTCTTGTTTTCAATAAATCTGACTGATAACATTAATAAGCAAGCATTACAAGTGGATGCCTGCTTATGTGACTGACAATAAAATCATTGTTTGTACTAATTTTCTGTTTCTGATGATGTTCTTCTGTGAAATAAGACTTCAAAAAGGCAGAAGAACCTAACTCAGAAGATATTTTGTAATGATCGGAATTTATATCAAAACTGAAAGCTCGGGGGGGGCTACCAACAAAACAAAAAATAGTTCCAGGAAATGGTAAGCCAATAACAGCTATGGATTACCATTTCTTAAACCATCTTGAACCTTTTGAGCAGTAAAGCAGTATGATGGCGGGGTGGGAGGGGGTCAGGGAAGTTCTGGTAAACATCTAGAACAAAAATGATATTAAAGTAGCTGATATAACCACAAGAAAGAATATACAAAGATATAAGAATATAAGAACATAAGTTACCTTCATAACTGTGTTACTAGTATGTTCTTTCTTGTGGTTATATCAGTTGCTTTAATATAATTTTTGTTCTAGGTGTTTATCAGAACTTTCCAGACCCCCCCCCCCCCCATATGTATACATCACTATGCTTCTATTCCAAAAAGAGTATCAGCATACACATACACACACATATATTATCATCATCCCAAGGCACTCATGAAGTCAAAGACTCACCTAGGAGGTCCTTTTGTCATACACACACAGCTCATCATTCCATGCCTTAAACACACTCAAATTCTCTGCAGACACCACCCTCTCAGGCAAGGCATTCCAATCATTCACAACTCTGCATGCAAAAAAGCCCTGCTTCTCACTTCTCTGATCACACCCTCCTTATACAGCTTCCAGTGATGACCTCTGGTTCTCCCCTGATCTTCCACCATTTTCTGTAAAACCTCTCCAACATTGATCCTATAACAACCTGTAGGTCTCAATCATATCACCTTCCTCTTCCTTCTGTCCATTAGACTTTGTAAATTGCATCTTCTCAACCTTTCCTGATATTAGACATTCTAGAGATCAAAATCAGTCAGTCACTTCTGTACCTTTTCCAACATCTCATCCTTTTGAAAACCAGGAGAGCAAATCTGGGTACAGTAGTCCATGTGTGGCCTAATCAGAGCCTTATACAATGGAACAATATCCATTATCACCCCAAGATCTCTTACTTCCACCACCTCCAACAATATATCCCCCACAGTGTAAATTTTACATACCATCTTTGTTTCCCAAATTTTAAAACCCTACATTTTGCAACACTGAGCTTGTATCTCCATTCCCGTGCCCATTCACTCAATCTATTCGAGTCTTCTTGTAAGGCAACATCTTCTCTACTCTTAATAGTTCGTCCCAACTTTGCATCATCTGCAAACAACTGAATATCCCCCATCCAGTTCTGTCAATATCATTAACATACAAGTTAAACAGCAATGGCACTAAAACAGACCCCTGAAGCACACCACTAGTGAAACACACTAATGGTGTGCTTTCCCAATTTTTTAAAATATTTATATACCATAAAAGGCAAGATATAAATTTTCAATTCATCTCTAAAACGGTTAACAATTGTCTAACCTTCAATAGAGCAAGATATCCATCATGACAGCATGCTGTAATCCTTTTATACCTCCACAAACTTCATGTAAAGCATTGTAAATCTTTTTTTTTTTTTTTTTTTGTTGTTGTTGTTGTTGTTGTACGGTCCCCAGGTTTTAGTTTTGATGTATGAATACCAATCATTGCAAAATATCTTCCGAGTCAGATTCTTCTGACTTTTTGAAGTCTTATTTCACAGAAGAAGAACATTAGAAACAGAGAATTAGCACAAACAATGATTTTATTGTCAGTCACAAGTACTAATGTTAAATTAGTAGGAAACTGGAAGAAAATTGCTGCCAGATGTGGTGAAATTGCAAATAAAGCAAACTTCTCAAGCATAGGATTTTTTTTCCCTTCCCCTCAGAAATCTGACTGAAATTTTGAAGAGAACAGTTGCTGGCAAGTGGATCCCACAGAAGTCCAGAGAGAAGACTAGGAAGCAGTTTATGGGAGAATCGCAGAACTGCTACATCATGAGAATGAAGGCAAAGTTTTTTTTTAAAGAACTGTTTGCCATAGACAAAACATGAATGTGCGATCCGCATTAGGTATCTGATTTTATGGAAAAGTATGGATGACAAGTGCTTCCTTACTCCATGTACTGTTCTTTAATTTCAGAGAACCACTCTGTGCTTCTTCCAACTTGAGAACATAGAAGTGACCTGACCTGTCCTGTCTTATCAAAGACATTCACAAAAAAAAACAAAAAAAAAAAACTTTCAAATGTTGCCCAAAAGTGATAAGGTAGAATGGAAATTATACAGAAGGTCTGTAAATGTATTTTATTAAAAAAAAAAAAAGGTTTGGTTTAACAACAGGAATACCATATGAAATGATGTATGTGTGTGTGTGGATATGGATTATTTTGGGTATAGGAGAACAGTTTCTTTTATTTTATATTGCTGCATTTTAAACGTCTACAAGTCTGCTTTGAGATGATGTAAAAAGCCCCTAAATTAATTTCATGCGTTCGGTTCTGTCAATAACATACCCAAAATTTCATTGTCAGGATAAGTTCCAGGTACTGTACACCTTGCCTCTTAGGACAAATCTCCTCATGCGGCTAAAAGTCTAGCTCCGATCCTGGCTTTTCGTTTCAACAGCGCTCAATAACACCCAAGTTAATTCTGTTTGTGGCTACAATTCAATGAACGTTAAAAGTAATAAACAACAGCTACAATGTATAAAACATCCGGTGTTAACCCGTATCCCTACTCACCTGGGTCTCGTCAAGGTAGAAAAACACGTTTTATGGCTTTCCCTCCCGACATACACATAAAATTACCCAAGTAATTAGAACAACCGTGAATTTGACATCTACTAAAACAATTGACTTCTTTTAAAACCCGTTGAAATAACAACCTGTTAATCCTAACAATCCAATATCACTCCATAAAATAAAATTCACAGAATCATAATGAAAAGTCATTCATTTTTGATGATTTTTCATTTCTTAATTAATTATAAAATCTTCTCTACATATAAACTGAATCTTCGTCCTCAGGGAGTACGATATCACGTAAAACACCAAGTACTTTACGATTAGGATTCCAAAGAAAAGATCAAAACACACACCAACTCACATAACTAAGAATAATAGATATTTTCAAACAGGAGATATAAATTAGAAAGAGTAAGTAAAGGTTGAAAGATGGTTATGAGGATAATCAGATAAAACTGCGTTAAGAGTATGAATATTTTTACAAATTTAAACAAAATATGTTTAATTATATTGAAAAACGGATACCAAAAATAAAACATACATATACATACATACATACATATATATATATATATATATATATATAACTTATTTTCTACTGATAGTTATTTTTTATTGATATAATCTGTAGCGTCAATGTAGCACGTGGCGCCGTGGCTTAGTTGGTTAAAGCGCCTGTCTAGTAAACAGGAGATCGTGGGTTCGAATCCCACCGGTGCCTACTACGCGTATTTTTTGTTTACTTTTAAACATCCTTCCCAAACAAATTTTCAATATACTGTACTGTATTCATAATTCTAAATTAACATTCAGTTTTTTAAATATAATTTTTAATATTAATTTTTATGTTTAATTTTTTGTTTATTTTTAAACATCCTTCCCAAAACAATTTTGAATACTGTATTCATAATTGTAAAATAAAATTCAGTTTTTTAAATATAATTTTGAATATTAATTTTAATGATTTTGAGTTAATTTTGGTGATTCTAAGTTAGCCTTTATACGTTGTTCAATATACCAGTTTCCAATCATTTCCGTTTTCCAATATAAATAATATGAATGCCTAAAAAATTTTATTTATGTTACATGTGTAAACATTTTTTAAAATATAACTTTGAATATTAATTTTTGTTTTATTTTTTGTTTATTTTTAAGCATCCTTTCGAAAACAATTTTGAATACTGTATTCATAATTGTAAATTAACATTCAGTTTTTTTAAATATAATTTTGAATATTCATTTTAATGATTCTGAGTTAATTTTGGTGATTCTAAGTTAGCCTTTATACGTTTTTCAATATACCAGTTTCCAATCATTTCCGTTTTCCAATATAAATTATATGAATGCCTAAAAATTTTTATTTATGTTACATGTGTAAGCATTTATCTATCTTAATTCATAGAATTAAGAGAGTTGTTTTATTTTGATCTCGTTCAATAGAATCCTTGGTTTTCCTTCCAAGTACAACGAAATTAAAATAGGAAAAAAAAAAAAAAACAACAACTAAGGTAGATGATTTGTCTTATTAGTGTCGTAACTAACTACCATGGCTTGAAATTTTTAATGAGGGAAGGGAAATAAAGGTACTTAGTGGACATTGATAGTGGAAATCTGAAAGGCAAAATCTATAGGACAGTAGTGAGGCCAGCTATGACATATGCTATAGAAACTGTGGACCTGAGGAAAAATAAAATCAGCAGGATGGAAGTAGCAGAGATGAGAATGCTTAGGTGGATGTGCGGTGTGACCAGAAAGGATCGTCTGAGAAATGACAATGACAGGAGAACAGTGAAAGTTACGACCTTAGGAGCGAAAATACAGGAGGCAAGGTTGAGATGGTTTGGTCATGTGATGAGGAGGGAGGACGAATATGTGGGAAGAAGGGTCATGCAGATGAATGTGCAAGGAAGGCGGAAGCGTGGGCGGCCAAAGAAGAGATGGAGGGAGCTAGTAGAAGAGGACTTGAGGATGAAGAACTTGGATGTGGTGACAGCCCAAGATAGGAAGGTGTGGAGGAGACTCATTATCAACAGTGACCCGACTTAAGTGGGAGAAGCTGCAGAAGAAGAAGTGGACATTGATAGTGGACTGTCAACCATGTATTTTCAAAGCTGAACTCCTTGTTACTACAATTTTCTTATTTTTGTCCAAACTATTATCGTGTAATAATATTACCACAACTGTCATTCGCAGTGTATGAAACTTAATATGACAGTTGTAGGTGTCCATCTGCGATGAGTCTTCGGACTCCTTCGAGGTATCAGGAATAATAATAATAATAATTTTAGGCTTCCATACTCAGGAATGCAAGCTGCACTAGGTAGCGTACTAGGTAGCTACAATAGACTGTCGCTTTCATGTAATTATTATGTATTTTCATAGATAAAGTATTGCGGGAAAGAGCCTGTGTAGCTTAGTGGATGTGGCGTTTGCCAACCACGGCGCTTGGCCGCACGAAGGAAGACTTGGTTTCGAGTCTAGTCGGCGACTAGAGGAAATTTTTCTAAGCCTTTTTTCGACCGGTTCCCGAGTAGTCGATCTCTGGCATGGGCAAGCAGATTTTTCCTCCCGGAAACTCGGGTTTTTTGTCCTGTAAACTCAAGAAAATCGACCGTAGAACCCACATTATTTTCAGACATTAAATATATTGTGTTAGGGTTAGGGACCACGAGATGGCGGCAAATTTGAGCCGTCTCTCTTCACTGAGTACCGGTTAATTAGTGATAGCCTTGGGCCATCTATCTCTGATTGGTACCAGTGGAGATTGAACTGCCCATTCAGTCTCCAAAAAGTTAGATAGGGCTAAATGGCCTCGCCTACTCCCCGTATACGGGGAATAAAAAGGCGTTAGCTGATTTTTTTTTTTTTTTTTTTTTAAGTATTGCGGGGGAGGGACTAAATGCTGTTTGAAAAAAGGAAAAAAACAGTTATTGAGTACTGGAAAGGTTGTTGATAGGAGGAAAAATATATTAATCTAAAAAAAATATATTAATAATTAAATATAACTATAAATATAACAAAATAATATATTAATATAATTAATGTACAATAAATATATTTTATTCTCTATATGGTCTTCTTTGATTGAAAATCAGGTAGCCTGTGTCGTGAGAAGATAACAGTTTTGTTTTCCTCCCTCGAACTGGCCATAAAATATTCGCAAGAATCTTGGAACTCCATAGATGCACCATATAACAATAACACATCATTTAATGTAAAAAATATAATCAGTAAATCTTTTATTTGATCAAATCATTTAACCGAAGTGCAGAGTTTATATGGATTTTTAGTTAGATAATTAAAAAGTTTATTTTTCTCTTTTTGAATTGCAATAAAGTAAAAATTTGAAAAAAAAAAAGTTAGTGATAAAAAATAAAAAAAATTGTGTTAATAAAATAAGGTTGGCTTAAAATTTCTGCATATTTTTAGTAGTCTTCCTAAAAAGTCTGAATATGTAACTGGGAACAAATATACAGTAGATACTGTTTACATTTATAACATTCAAGTAAATACAGATATAATCAGTGGTGTAGCTAGAGCTTTTGCTGCCTGGGGTCGTCCCTGAATTTACCGCCCCTCTTAATACACACCAAAAATACAACAAAAAGTCAAAATGACTTATAGGGAAATAAATTAAAAATCTATGTTTATTTTTGAAGTAAAACTTTAATTTCAATATTATAAAGTGTTATTTTTCTTGCTTTTCTGTTAGCAAAATCGTCGATGACATTGGCGAAATCTATTTCATAGTAATGCAGGTAATTCTTAATCAATTTTATTTAGAAAAGACTCCTCTCACAATTAGCGACACTTATAGGAATTGTGAAGAAAGTTCGCAGTCGTATTGCAATATTTGGAACTCAGTTCTCAAGACTGTATTTAAGAATAAACTGCAAAAGGTTCAAAGTGCCTTCCGGGGATGCCCCCCCCCAGCTACGTCTCTGGATATAATATAGTTTTAACATACGTTTGATATAAATTTATTAAACAGGTCTTAAAATATCAAATTAAACTTGAAATAACTTCTTTGATATTTAATAATAACTTCTCTGTTTTCGAACAAAACGCCGACTACTGCTACTTTATTTTCTCCTCTCCCCTTCTTTCCTACCAGGAGCAAAAGACATTCGTGATATCAAAACAATCGCAGATTTATGTTCACTTATTCCCAACATATCCAGCTTCTTGCACTCCATTTCCATCTTTATTATTTCCAGCTTACCTTGGTTCATACTTCTAACATTCCAAGTTCCAATCCTATGGTTTCTTGTGAAACAGGGGGTCTCCCTTTTCCAACCGGCAACATCTGTGACCAAGCTTCCTTTTGGTTTGACCTGGACACATCATCATAAAAACTAGTTCTACTTGTGGAAGCCCTCTGTTTTTCCCCAGTTGCATGTTGGATGCCTTCAGGCCTGGAGGTCTTACCATCCAACACCGTATCATACTTCCTCATTTTTGGCATGTTCATAGAATGTTCTTGGCAAGGTACAGAGGTGGTTTGCCATTACCTTCCTCTGGAATATTTTTCGACTTTCCAGTCTAGATCCACAGTGTTCTGTGAAAACGGGGGCACCTCTGGAAGGATGTGACTCTTTGCCACGCAGTACGGTCTTGGTAAAGAAGAGGCTAAGTCTCCATATTAGAGATGTATTGCGCATATCTTTACCTTGGAATAATTCACAGTAAAGAAATTATCCCTTAACCCTATTTGTGTTGTACTCCTATTATATTCTGAACTCTCCGATATGTGTTTGGGTCATGTGACCATTGTTTTAGTCAAATACGTTTCATTCCCAGTTCTTGAATAGACAAACCTGATAATATCAACAGCCATGAAAGCTTTCAGTTATCATTTTTGTAAAAAACACAAAAAAAGAAAGAAAAAAAACGAAGTATTTTATTCCCCCTTCCAAAAAAAAAAATAAAAAAGGAGTTATCGTATTTGCAAATTAAAAAAAAAAGAGCATAAATAAACAAATCAAATAAAAATAAAGAAAATAAAGAAATTTATTTCATAATTCGTTTAATTTATTTTATTAATCATGTGATCAAACGATTTAATTATAAAGCACATTGATATGTGTATTTTCAGTTAAAAGATGATAAACTGATCAACAAAATCTATCTATTTACTTCTACTGCATATTTCTTGGGAAACAAGTGCGACAATGCCTTACCCTCTACCAACAGATACGATACTCCCCAACACTTCTGCGCATGGCAGAAGCAGGCAAATCCATTCCGATAATAGGATAATCAATGCGTTTCGTGGGATGAGTGTATATTATTATACGTCGGAAAATTAGCTTTTCTTTCAAGAAAATTATAGTTTTTAAAGTGGTAACTACTTCGCTTGTACAACAGTTGGAAAATTGTATAAAGCACGTGATTTCGTGTGTCTGTAACCAATTCGTACATCGCCTTATTGCTTTCTCCCCTTCAACATGAATTGACTCTTCTTGGCATTGTACCAGCCGGGGTTCTCGCATCTGTGGTTGACAACGCTTATAGCAAGCGTTCTCCACCAAAACATTATTGACAAACACATACAACAATCTAAAGTTAAATACTTGCAACTTTAAATTATTGTCTTTAACTCATCTCCATCTATTCATTAAACATCATCAGATGCTCGGTGATGTTCCACACCAGTCCTCGCTAGGTGGTCCTGTTGCATGCTTTCTAGAGGCTTGGACTCTCTGAAGATCAGTCACTCCATCCATCCATCTCATTGGCTGTCTACTCCGTCCTCTTTTTCCAGGAACTTTACCTTCTATTACTGTTCTGAGAAGTCCTCCCTCCATCCTTTCAATATGTCCAGAATATTCAACTTTCTTCTGTCGATAACCTTAAGGAGCCTTAAAGTTCTACTGATCCTTTCTAGCCATCCATTTGTCTGCCTTTCAGTATATGATATCCTCAACAGCCTTCTGTAACCCCACATCTCAAAAGCAGCAATCCTTTTCCTCTCAGACTTCTTTAGGTTCCAAGTCTTGCATTCATAAGTCGGTGTGGAAAAACAGTTACAGAGAGAAAGAAAGAGAGAGCGAGAGATCGATCCGTCCACATTTTAGGTTATTTTGGCTGTTATTTTGGCCATTCAATCTTCTTCTTCTGATGTCTTCTGAACAGCAATTCGTCACAATAATAACGGACCTAGCTATTAGCTATTCAAACTTACTAAAGATAAATAAATAAATCAACTAACGCATTTTATTCGATTTAGGGAGTAGGCGGGGCGATTTAGTCCTATCCAACTTTTGGAGACTGAGGGAGGGGCAGTTCAATCTGTACTGGTAGCCAATCAGAGATAGCTAGCCCAAGACCATCACTAATTATACATGTTGTCAGTGAAGAGAGGCGACTGACAAGAGCTGCAATCTCTTGGTCTCTAATTCTAACATTATATTTACTGTCTCTGAAGATAATGTGGGTTCCAGCTCGATATTCTTGAGTTTATGAGACGAAAAACCCGAGATTCCTGGGAAAAAAAAAAAAAAACCTCTTGCCCGTGCCAGAGATCGACTAACTCGGGAACCGATCGAAAAAAGGCTTAGTGAATGTTTTCCTTTAGTCGGCGACGACGATTTAGCGCTGACTTCCTCAAATCTTTCCCCATTAAGGTATACTTGTCTCTCTGCAGCTTTCCTGTCTATATTTCCTTGGAGAATCATAATCTTTGTCTTGCTAGGATTGAACTGAAATCCTCTGTCCTTACTGATCTCATTAACTTTTTTTAAAGACTCTTCTTTTATGAGGACATTTGCATGTGTCATTACAAAGGAGTATTGTATCATCAGCATACCCCATATTACTGATCAATCTACCACATATCCTAATTCCTGTCTTAAGCTCATCCAATGCTATATGCAAGATGTCCTCAGCATAGATTCTAAACAGGTGAGGAGAAAGTAGGCATCCTTGCTAACTCTCTCTCTAACCTGAAGCCAGTTAATATCCAATCACCTGTTCTTACCGTAGCTTCTTGCTCACTCTACAAGTTAGCCATCAACCTGACTGTGTGTCGAAGAAAATCTATTCTTTTCATTATTTCACACAGTTTCAAATGCCTAACATAGTTAATAGCTTTTGAGTGGTCTGTGAAACACACTACCTTAGAGAGTTTAATTTTTTAAACTTTTCTATGATAAGGGCCGTACTTATACACAGGCGTACGAGATGCTAGCTTGGTTCCCCGAAAATTAGAGCCAATTTAAGGGCCCAAATAATGAGAGGGGATGGGAAAAGTGTAAGTACCCCGTATCCATTATATGTCTAAGGGAAAGGATGGATTCTCTGGTATACTTACCTTTCTTAAAACCTGCTTGGTTCTCAGACATCTCTGTCTCAACTTTGTCTTTAAGCAATTTTAAATAATAGATAAACAGTTTGTAAGAAATTTATTTAATTTAAGCAATTTACAGACAACATGTCTGTCACGATGATAATGATGCTCGTGTCTATGATGAGACCGTTATTGTTCGAATGTAGTTGCTGAAGGAATTTTTCCAGATTTTGAAAGACTTTTATTATTTATTTATTTTATTTATTATTATTATTATTTTACCAGTAACTCGGGAATGAAACCGCCGCTGAGGAAAATATATTCTTACAAATTTTACATTTTCAAATAATAATGTCAGTTTAAATTAAAAATTAACCCAATTACCAGTGAGGTCAAAAGCTCAAAGCCTGGTTGCCTTTTGCTTATAAAAGACGGAAGATTTATTATTATTATTATTATTATTATTATTATTATTATTATTATTATTATTTATTAGCATATAAGTATACAACGACCATAAAGCACACACAGTCAGGTACAACTTCATCCTGTGAAACCAGTATAATGCACTTGGTTGTGGTGTACTTTTAGTTCGTAAATTTCGTTTATTCTCTGGAGGTTTGTCTGCTATGTATAAGATCGGATAACTCACCTTTGGTGGAAATTCACGTCCTAGACGAGATGTGAACGTGGTATTTCAAATTAAAGTGCAACGTCCTTAACGACTGAGCTATGGAGGATCACAAAAAATAAGAGATAAGCGTTGTGACCGTCGTAGCAGGCTTCACCAGTGTTCGCTGGTTCGGAAGATCTGGGAATCCCGTCTGCGAAGTGATAAAAGTTTTTGGTGTCTAAGACGTGATGAACGTTTATCGAGATTTTTCCACTGAAGGCAAGTTAGCTGGTCCCATACTGTGGCGGCAGAATTTTGTAACTTCTGAAAAGTCAGGCTTTTGATCCAGCGAACAGGCAAACCGGCCAGGTGACCACAACACAGTTGTATTTATGCATAAGACTAACCATCTTATCTTAAAATTACGGTTATTATGCAAGCCAATGTAGTCATGGCATATAGCTAGAAGTACTACAAATTATTGTTATTATTAGATATAAAAGGGGCTTGTCTTTTGAGGAAGGAAAATGCGTTCAGCGGTTCTTTTTATTTATTTTAACAATTTACAGTTAATAAGAAAAGCTAAATGATAGTAGAAGAACCTGTGTAGCTCAGTAGATGTGGCGTTTACATTCTACGGCGCTTGACAGCACGACAAAAGACTTAGTTTCGAATCTAGTCGCCGACTAGAGGAACATTTTCTAAGCCTTTTTCCGACCTTTCCCGAGTTAGTTGATCTCTAGCATGGGCAAGCGGGTTTCTTCTCCCGGAAACTAGGGTTTTTCGTCCCGTAAACTCAAGAAAATCGACCGTCGAACGCACACTATTTTCAGACATGAAAAATATTGTGCTAGGATTAGGGACCACGAATTGGCGGCACTTGCTAGCCGCTTTCTTCACTGTGTACCGATTAATTAGTGATAGCCTTGGGCCAGCTATCTATTATTGGGTACTAGTGGAGATTGAACTGCGCACCCAGTCTCCAAAAGTTAGATAGGGCTAAAAAGGCCTTGTCTACTCCCTATGTGGGAACAACAAGGCATTAGTTGATTTTATTTTTGAAATAATAGTAGGATTACGCATCCAATTTACACGAATGCAACAATGTGTGCTAAATTCAAGTAACGTGTTTGTAATAAAAGCTCTTAATACAATTTGTATGCAATTGTGAGTAGCCATGAAAAGTTGTGATACCTAGAACTCTAAAATAGCAATCAATCACAAAAATACTTTATGCGGCTCTCAAAGGTACTGAGAGTTCTGAAAAATGTAGTAAATTTAAAAATTTAGTCTCATTTTTAAAGTTCTGAATTAAAGATTTGATAGGTAGCATTAACGAGAAACGAGAACGAAAAGGTAGTTTGTGGATGGAGTGGTGGAGATGGAGAGTTGTAAAGTAGGTGTTTTCCCTCGATGAAATAATAAAATAAGTAAAAATAAATTAAATCGTTAAAAGCAAATGTCATAGTGAGATATTTATAATAAATCTCAGGAATTCGTTCTTTCTGTCTTTTGCCATGTATATTACATAACATGACAAGCTTATCGAAGCAGCGAATTAAAGATGAACACACTAGGGAGCACCAAAATTATTTAAAGCGTATTTATATTTCTCAAGAATTTACTCTTTCTGTAGAAAAGCCTGCGAAGTATTTATATGTTACAATTCCGTTTTAAATTTGTGTAGGAAAAAATCTTCTTAAAACTCTTTGTGTAGGTAATAATAAACATTTAAGGATTTAAATGTTTCAGTTCAACTGCATTTCAATAAATCATGTTGATATATTCTGAACTGACGATGGAAGATAAAGATCTCAAGAAAGAAGGAGAATGGTATATGGGACATTAGACATGCTGTAGGGCTTGGATCCATAAAGCAAGGATTGAAGTTTATAACGTAGATATTCTCAAAATAGCATTGAGCATCGGGAAGTGAGCAAATTGAATTGCCTAGAACGACATTAGTGTCGTTCTAGGTAATTCAATCCATTCGATACCAGTGCAAGTGTGAGTCGTATAATATCGTATAAAGAAACATAGTATACACCCATAATACAATGAATTAATAAACATAGTATACTCATACGAAATATAATACATTCATGGGTCAAATTATTACAATCACTTAGCCTGTTTCTTTCTGGCCAACCAGACTGCAAAGTTGGACAGACAAGAGGTAGCGGCATTCTGATATGGGGATTGTTATCATGGAAATTCACCCTGGTGAGCATATGTTAACCACTGATCATTACCTGAGGATTGCTTCAGACCAGGTGTTGCCCAACATTGTGAAATATGAATCAGTGATTTGCACTCATCCAGCAAGACAACGCCTGTGTCAAATACTTGTGACTCGGGACGTTGTTGGTTCGAAGAGCTTATCCAAGCATTCCATGTGCTTCGCTGCCTGTCTAATTATCTTGATTTGAATCCTGGCGAACATTTGTTTCATCATGTGGAATGCAGTATTCGCCGGTGGATGCCAGTGCTTCACTCGGTCGTTGACCTCTTGGACGTTATTCCCCCCCCCCCCGTTCATAATACTCCCGGACACTTTCCGCGGTCTAGTTGAGTCAATGACAAATCGAACGGAAGCAGTATCTCAGTCATGGGAAACTTAACACGCTACTAGGTCATCATGTTTTGGCTTATAAGTGTATATGAAACTAATATATTACATTACTGCGTGTGTAGCTCAAGAGCCTGTATAGCTCAGTGGATATGACGCTTGACCGCACAATGGAAGACTTTTTGGTTTCGAATCTGGAAGAAATTTTTCTAAGCCTTTTTTCGACCGGTTCCCGAGTTAGTCGATCTCTGGCACGGGCAAGGGGATTTTTTTCCCGGAAACTCGGGTTTTTCGTCCCGTAAACTCAAGAAAATCGACCGGAGAACCCACATTATTTCAGACATTAAACACGAGTGTTAGGTTTAGGGACCACGAGATGGCGGCACTTGTTGAGCCGTCTCTCTTCACTGCGTGCCGCTTAATTAGTGATAGCTTTGTGCCAGCTATCTGTGATTGGGTACCAGTGGAGATTGAATTGCCCACTCAGTCTCCAAAAGTTGGATATGGCTAAATGGCCTCGCCTACTCTCCGTATACGGGAATATAAAGGCGTTAGATGATTTTTTTTGATATTTGCACCCTTGCAACAGAATTTAATCAGATACACGTAATCACTCCGCATCAAAAAATACTGAATATTTCCTCAATCCCTGGACTTTCTCTTCAGAAATATTTCAGTAATGTTACCATTATTCGCAATGTCCATTTCAAGTGAGGCTTAAAATGCACAGCTTTCAATCCTCACTTGAAACTAGCTGCAATTATCAGCTACACTAAAGACCAAACCCCCTCCTCTCTCAGCTTTGGGAGTAAGTAGACTTCCCTGTTCCTGCAAGTTGGCCTATTCTTGAAGGAACAGGAAGGAAAGACAGGAAGATCAGCCAACAACTACTAAAAATAAATCTGCAGTCATTACTATAGTCAACCGGCATTTGAAGACCATTCTTTGGATACTAATCATAGAATCAATTGAAAAATAAATTTAGAACAGAACGACTGTTTTTAGAATCTGTAGCTGCTCTCAGAAATCATCCTAATTTGAATAAATATAGATGAACAAAACTTTCCAATACATGAGAATCACGAATAGGACTGCAGTCTTTAGTCTACGCGTTTCACTTTGTTTTGTGTTGCCTTCGTCTGCTTGTTAGAAGTCTCATGTTACATTCACCGCCGATGTCTGAATGACTAAGACGAAATACTGGAGGTATTGAATATTATTTTTTAATCCGTTCTCAGTATTGTTTCATTCCATTAAGCCTCTAACATAAGAAACATCACAGTTGACAGAACACATTCGGGCTGGTAGCGTTCTCTTGGCAAGCGCCAAATCTAGACATATGTCGGCCAGTCAGATGGTGAAGCGTAATTCCATAGAATGCACATTTTCACTGCTCTAGAGCCAAATGGTGGCGATCTGTCTTTACACCACTTCACCCGACACTTTTTCGGCTACCATTGATGATGTTAAGCTTGTGTGGAGCTGCATGGTGAAAAAAACCCATGTTTTCCAGATCCCAACGCACAGATGTGTGCTGGAGTCATTTGCAAAGGCATTTCGGAACACGATAGCGCCAGTGTTCAAACTGAGGATAGACTTTTTTTCGCGCTACGCATTTAATAACTCGAAGTTTTGTGATTTTATGTAGCTTACCAGTTAGCGATTGTGCTGTTCTTGCTTTTACATGTTTTCTCTTCACAATAAGATCACTCCATGTGGAAAGTCACCGAGCTCTTCAGTACTGCCCATTTTAATGTTACTGTTTGTCTATAAAGATTGCAAAAACCGTGTGCATTCTTTTATACTTGTTTACGCCATGTATACGGCCATATCCACTGCTAGGAGTGGTAGGGATGAAATTTTTTCATAGCATGATGGGAAAGAATAAGTGGTTAGCATTGGAAGCGGACTAAACTTTCTTGCTTGATGTGTGAGAAATCAGTGAAATGGATTTACGAAAGTGTTTATGAGTGCATTACCAAAGAATGCATGTAAGGAGAGATATAAATAATTATGATTGATCTGGGCTTCCATCTGGAAGCCCAGATCAATCATAATTATCAATCTTTGTTATTGTTATTAACAGAGATCGTCATGGAACCAAAGAACTCATTGTGAGAGGACCATGCTCTCTCATGCAAAAAATAACATCGAACCACGCATTAAATCCATTCATAGTTTCCACACTCACGAAACTTCCAGAAATGCATTCCACTCACCAATTATTCTCCATGGAAAGAACCTGCCTCTCACTCTCTTGTTCACACCTTCCTTATACAGCTTCCAGAGATAACACTACTTCTACCGTTGACTCCCACGACTCAATGAAAAATCCCATTCACATTAATCCAATAACAGCCCCTCACTTATATGTATGAATCCTATCCTACCTCTCTTCTTCTACTATTCACAAGGCTCTGTAAGTTAGATTCCCTCATTTTCCCCTTGTGACATTCCATATTCCTGACATTGACTTAGTAAACAATCTTTAAATATTCTCCAATACATCCTCATTCCCTAGAAAACCATACAACCAAATTTGTACACAGTAGTCCATATTTGGCCTTATCAAAACCTTATATAAGGGAACCATAACGTCTTTGTTTCTGCATGTCAATGTCCCCCTCATCATTGCCATAATCCATTGTCATGTTCTTACAGTTTTAGCAGTGTGATTCCTAAACTTCAAGTTGCTATCCTCTATCACTCCCAAATCTATCATCTTCTCCGTATCATAAAAACTTTCCCTATTAGTTGTATACACTGTATCCTAACTTTGTATACCAAATTTCAAGATCATTGCAACATTAAACGGATAGTTCCATTCATTTGCCCACTCGCATAATCTATTCAGATTCTCCTGCAAGAGCACATCTGTCATTCTCACTGTTTTTCTCAACTTTCCACTGTTCGCAAACAGCTGCATATATTCACTTAAGTCGGTGATAATGTCATTAACGTACAAGTTAAACAATAATGGTCCCAAAACCGATCCCTGTGGCAAGTGAACTTCCTATTTTGCGATACTACTACTTTATACACGACCTGTTGATACCTTTATGACAACCAATCAGCTATTCAACGCACTAGTCTGTTATCTAATTGCATATGTTTTAATTTAGCTACCAGTTTGTCTCATGTGGAAGTATCAAAGGCCTTTGAATAATTCAACTACATCATCGTATATGGATTTCCTTTATGAAGCGAATTTTTCGCTTTGTTGTAATACGTAAGCAGATTGCTAAATCAAGAACTCCCCTTAACAAATTCACCTATGCTGACCACTATAAAGAATGCTGCTATTGTTAACCCACTTCTGAATCCTAATACTCACCAACTTCTTCTTCTTCTTCTGCAGCTTCTCCCACTTAAGTGGGGTCACTGTTCATGATGAACCTCCTCCACATCCTCCTGTCTTGGGCTGTCACCACATCCAAGTTCTTCATCCTCAAGTCCTCTTCTACCAGCTCCCTCCATCTCTTCTTTGGCCGCCCACGCTTCCTCCTTCCTTGCACATCCATCTGCATGACCCTTCTTCCCACATATTCGTCCTCGCTCCTCATCACATGAAGAAACCATCTCAACCTTGCCTCCTGTATTTTCGCTCCTAAGGTCGTAACTTTCACTGTTCTCCTGTCATTGTCATTTCTCAGACGATCCTTTCTGGTCACACCGCACATCCACCTAAGCATTCTCATCTCTGCTACTTCCATCCTGCTGATGTTATTTTTCCTCAGGGCCAAAGTTTCTGTAGCATACGTCATAGCTGGCCTCACTACTGTCCTATAGATTTTGCTTTTCAGATTGATCGGCACCCTCTCATCGCATAACACTCCAGCCATCTCCCTCCAGTTCCTCCAACCTGCTTGTATCCTACATCCCACTTCCTTCTCAGCTCCTCAATCTTCTCCCACTGTTGAACCTATCAAAAGTCCCTCACCTTCCTGATGACATTTCCTTCCATCTCCAGGTCTGTCTCCTGGCCGCTGCCCACTGTGCAACACATATACTCTGCTTTACTTCTGCTCAGTCTCATACCTCTCTTCTAGTACTTTTCTCCATCTTTCCAGTTTAGTTCCCGCTTTTTCTCTTGAATCTGCAAACAGCAAGATATGATCTGCATACAACATTGTCCAAGGAGCATCTTCTCTCACCTCCTCCGTCACCACCTCCATCACAATGTTAAACAGAAATGGATTAATGTTGACCCTTGATGCAAACCAACTGTTACTTGAAAACTTTCTTGAAAACGAAGACAGGTCCGAACACTTGTCTTCGCATTTCTGTACATCTCCTGCACCAACCTGACATATTTCTCCGGAACCTTCTTCTCCCTCACACACCTCCAGACTTCTTGCCTTGGCACTCTATTGTATGCTTTCTTCAGATCAATGCCAGATGTAGCTCCCGTTGTTTCTCTCGAAACTTTTCCATAATCTGCAGTCACCCAAAGATAGAATCTGTTGTTGATCTCCCAAGCATGAAGCCAAATTATTCCTTTGCAATCTCAACCTCCTTCCTCAATCTTCCATCAAGAACCCTTTCTAGGATTTTATTGTGTGGGACATTAACTTTATTCCTCTGTAATTTTTACAGTCTTGTGCATCCTCTTTACTCTTGTAGATGGGAACAAGTGTACTCTCCCTCCATTCCTCAGATATATTTTCCTGTTGGCAAACTTTCATGAACAGGTCCCACAGCAGGTCGATTCCCTCTTCCCCCAGTGCCTTCCATGCCTCGACTAGAATCCTGTCAAGGCCCACTGATTTTCCATTCCTCATCCTCTTCATGGCTTCCATCACTTCCTCTCTACTGATGTTCTGCACTACCCTCAGAAGGCTGCCCATCTTCTCTGTGAGTACTTGCATTTTCCTCATTCAAAAGCCCCTCAAAGTATATTCTCCATCTGTTTCTTATGTCCACATCCCTCCATAATACTCTTCCTTCAGCATCTTTGATCTGCCTCACATGTAAGATGTCCTTTGCTGCTTTATTTCTACATTTTGCTAGTTGGTAAATTTTTCTCTGTTCTTCCTTTGTTTCTAATTGATCATACAGATCTTGATATGCCATGGCCTTCGCCTGTACCACAACTCTCTTGGCTTCTTGCTTTCTCTCTTTGTACACCTCTCTGTCCTCTTCCACTCTTGACTCATCCCACTTCTGCTTTGCCTTCCTCCTAGCTGTCACTGCCACTTGTGCATTATTATTCCCCCACCAACCCTCCTTCAGCTCTCTAATCTTTCTAGATGTCTCACCAACTTCTCTAAAGACCTTAATAGCAACTCCAGATACACAGAGTGGCCAGATACACAGGGGGGACAACACAAGCGATAATTTATCGCTTGTGTTGTTCCCCCTCCCCACTTTGTGAAGCAGGACAATTTTCTCACCTTCTATTCCTTTGTGACTCTTCGTGTTACAAGATTCGTGTTAAACAGGTGTGCCAAAGGTGTTATTAATTCCATAGAGCATTACCTCAGTACATAGTGGTCATGTATTGTCAAGTCCTATTGCATTATTAACATCATGTGTTCTTCATTCCTCATATACTCTCTCTGCTCATTCACAATCAGTCCATCCTTCACTATGCCCTCTACACAGCTTTTCGTGATGTTGCTTTCACGAGGATGAAATGTACTGAACTGCACATTAAATACTTCAACTGTATCATCCACATCGGTTACAAATCTGCCAATGTCATCTACCAGCATAACCCTCCCATTGCAATTTTTTCTTCTACCTGCTATTTTTTCTTCTACTTTTACTACTATTTTTTCTTCTTCTAGTATTAGCTGTTTTAAGGGTTTTTATGTATGGTTATGTCACATGCTAAATGGATTGATGAAAACAACACGACAGTAAAGAGCGAAGAGGCTATTTTTGTGGCGGCGTAAAGTAAGTTCAGGATATAATAAAATCCCTCATTATTTTAAAGCCGGTTACGTAACTTAGAGATCGAAATCTGAGAGTTTCATGCCGAAGACCTATCGGCGAGTCCAAGCGTAAGTCATCACCTGGGTAGTACAACACTAGGGCAACTCGTTGCAAAGGTGGAGCAAGATCCGTCACTATCCTTAATATTTTCTCATAATGTAAAACGCAGCTCCTAGGAGATGTCTTACTGTTTTACATTATGAGGAGAGGTCATTACCCAGACCGGACTCGCCGATAGTTCTTCGGCATAAAACTCTTAGATTTCGATCTCCGAGTTTCTTATCTGGCTTTAAAATAATGAGGGATTTATTATCCCCTTAACTTAATTCACGCAGCCGGAAAAATAGCCTCTTGGCTCTTTATCATAGTAATAATAATATATGGGTATACCGGTCTGGCAATCCGTTAGTACGGGTAAATGTAAGTTCGGTTCACTTAAACCTTGGTATTTCCAGGTCTACCTACTCACTGATGAGACCTCAATAAAGGTCGAAACCGGTCTGGGTAGTGACCTCTCCTCATAATGTAAAACAGTAATACATCTCCTAGGAGCTGCGTTTTACATTATGAGAAAATATTAAGGATAATGATGGATCTTGCTCCACCTTTGCTCCGAGTTGTCCTACTGTTGTACCACCCAGGTGTTGACTTACGCTTGGACTCGCCGATAGTTCATCGGCATGAAACTCTTAGATTTCGATCTCCGAGTTTCTTATCCGGCTTTAAAGCAATGAGGGATTTATTATCCCCTTAACTTAACAACACGATAGTTTTGTTTTTACTGATAAAAACAACATGCAGTTTTGCGGAATTAATCAATAAAATACTGAGAGAAATATTGTCCCTCATTATTTTGGGAACCATACATCGCTTTGAAATAATGTGCTTTTTTTTTTTTTTTTTTTTTTTGTTTATTCAAGTAGTTTGGTATGTGAGATCCACTACTAATTTGGGTGTAATTTATATGGTTATTATGATATCTGGTGTATGTCCAATTTATTTTAATAAATTAAATTAATTTATTAAAATTAATAAAGTAATTTTAGTATCGAGTTAGGCTAATTGAGTATCATTTAATATATTTTCGGCCTTATGTCATAGATACCTAGTCCTTTCATTAATTTGATGAAATGCAGAAAACAGTTCCTTTTCCGTTAGATTGAGAAGATGATAATAATAATAGTATAGGAATTAATTTTTTGTCGGAGGGTGGCAGTAGTTATAATCAAGTATTGTCAGATTAGACCACGGTCTAATTTTATTTTTCTTTGCTTCGTCGATGTAACTGTCTGAGGCTTACTTAATTGAGTACATTTGGTCTAATCCTATTAGAAAAATGGCTGGAACATTTGAAAGCGTGGAAAGTGTGTTAGATAAATATATACCTGCAGAGGAATTGGCGGAAGTAAAACGTGTTTTATATGGAAGACCACTGCCGTAAGTTTTTTTCGTTGTACACATATTTTACACTTAAATGTAACCACTTTTGGTGATACGACGTGTACAAAATGGGATATTGATCAAGTACTTCGTTGCCATGCCAATGAATATTAGCATTCACTTGGAATCTTAAAATGCCCACTTAGTGTACAGAAAAAGTTATATCTAAAACGGTCTCGCCTACTTCCTGTAAGAGAATAAAAGGAGTTGTTTATCTCCCCCCCCCCCCTTTTTTTTTTTGATTGCTGGTAAAATTTAGAAATGCGAGCTGATAAAAGTATTATTTAAACTTGTTTGTACGAATTTTGCTAGTGCTAGCGGTCACAGTACGCCGTATGTGCCATTGGCTTACTGAAGCCAGTGACCTAGAAATGCATAAGATTTGTTGAAAGGCATAGCCTTGAATAAAGTTAATTAAGAACAATAGCAAAAAATGTATTACCTAATTGGACAAGTAAAAATGTTGGTAGTTATTTGGTATTACAGAGAATACTTCTGTGGTGTCGTCTGCTATTGTACTCTCGTGACCGGTTCTGAAAGTGGTTTGTTCTCTAGAGTTACATACTAATATCAACGTAGGGAGGGGAGAAGTTATTATATTACACACTGCAATTATTTTGGAGCATAATAATGAAAAAAGTGATTTCTGGAAGTGGAGGAAGATTTCAGCTAGCGCTTCAACGTGCATGTGTGATGTTGACCGGATTAGTTGCGAAAAAAAAAAAAAGTTCGGAGAATGGTATTGAAATCAACAAATAAGGAAGTTGGTAGCTTCTTGAAATATTTGTTTGAACCTTGAATGAGTTTTCGCAAAAGAAAAATTGCAGAATTACAGTATTTCAGAGTTTGTAGAGATCATTAATATACATTAAAAATGGGGTAAGCAAAGGAAGAATCTTTGAAAGGAAGAGTTAGAAAATGAATAAACAATCTTTTCAGCAGTTTTCATTGATAAGAGGAAACCGGATTCTACTAGAGGAAACCATAAGGATTCTAGCTTGTTCATTCTTTTGTCAGACACAAGTGCTTTCATAATTTAGAACATATACCTAAATGTGAAATTTTATTATGATCATCCAGGATGACCTCCATGGAATTTGAGACATGTCATCAGAGGTTCTTCATAAATATAATATAACTTAGTCTCTGGGTTTCTGAGGCGATGCAGATACAGTAGAGAGGATGTAAAGGAAAATGTTAAATATATGATATTGGGACTGTGGAATGTAGGTTCAGGACAGATTGCAAACATTATTAAATTAGAGAAGGAGGGCTGATATGATACTATATTATATGTCAAACTTCTGATAGGGTCATATAGAATACTAGTAGATGGAATTTTTCATTTTATGGAGGGCGGGGAAAGGATTAAAGGAACTCGTCCATTAATGAATGCTGTCAAGAAAGGGATAATAGCTAGATTTTTTCTCTCATGGAGCAGTATGTGTAATTGAATGGCTTTCCTTTGGAGGTGGTGAGTGCAATAGCATGAATAAATGACAGTGATGCTATTGCATTCACCACCTCCACCCTTGAGGAGTCTTAACTCCCTGAGGTATTTGGTAATAATAATATAATCTTCATGCCACTTTTTCAACCCACACATCCAACTAGCAATCTTCATCTGTTTTCCAAATGATTAGCATCATCCTCTAACAAGAGGTTGGTCAGTCTATGGAATGTTACTGGATGTACAAAAAAGAACTTCTTAACATTTGACTTAAAATGCTACAGATTGTATTCCTTGAAACATATATGTGTTTCAAGGAATACAATCTACAGTGGAAGGTGGGGAAAGGAGGGAAAGGATGTTTGCCCTATGCAATTAAGGCCAGAAGTACATGAAATATTGTAAACTCCAGGATGTTTGTTAAAGGGGTTGCGGTTCTTGGGTGAGCATAACAGATTTCATACCATCATAATGGGTTTGAAGGCCACTCTGATGTTATGAGATTTCAGGTATTCAGATATTTAGCGAAAATTTGCCAATAAAAGTGATGGAAACCGATTTGTAGATAATTATTATGACCTATAAACCCAGTGTTAGTTAGTTTTTATTACATTAGTTTTTGGTCGAAATGATGATACTCATCATTTTGACCAAATGATGAGACTTTAATGATGAACAGTATCATCATTAAAGGACAGTTCTAAGAAAGTGCCACCTAAGTAGCTAATGTAAGATAACTATGAAAGATCAATAATTTCCTAACTTATATTCAGCAAGGGCATATATTCAGGATGTGCTATGTGTGGTGCACACCCGTGGAATAGCAATATCATCGATATTATATTTTGCATATTTTCCTTTTAAAGACTCCCTTAATTGTTTCCTGGCTTTGTGTGATTCCTAAAATTAAACACAATATACTAATTCTTCATGAAGAGGACACTTCTGGACACATAGACATCACATTTCACATTATAGCTCGGGTGTGCAATCACAAATGGGGACACTTTTGAGCCCTTTGAATAGACATACAGATGGTGCAGTGAGTCAAATTCTTAGCATTTGAGTGATTTTAAACCACTCAGAAGGTGAGAAAGGGTGTGTGCTGAGATAATAGCAGCACCGAGAAATCAGTGGCTGTGATTGGGTATTGTGTCAACTAATCCAATTGAACATTGTCATTTGTCTTTAGTTACTGTTTTTGTTTTCTGAGTTTCATCTGTTTTGCATGCGTGAAGTGTGAACTGACATGTTTAGGACACCGATATAGACAAGTTTTTAATATAATATATATTTATAGCTTTTTTGCCCATATTTACAATGGGAAACAGTGTTGATATGGAGAGAAGAGTGCAGGACTCTAGAGGGTACAGAGGATTTAAAATTGGAAGTGATCACCATTTAGTCTTGAGCAAGATAAAATTAAATTTCATATTGAAAAGAACATGTAAGAAATTTTTAAAGCAAATAAAAGTTGAGCAGCTCTCAGATGTAAACTGTAGACTAAAATATACAAACATTATTCAAGAAAAAATGAAAGAGTTTGAGAACAGGAATCAAACCTTGGAGATTCAGTGGCAAGCCCTGAAGAAAACACTGATTGATTCAGCCAGAGAGGCATGTGGTGAGATTGTCTGCAAGGATAGAAAAATCAGAACTATATGGTGGACGTAGGAAAGAAGCAGTGAAGGAAAAGAAAGTTCCTGGCAAATAAGTCAGCTTGTGCTCTTAGAGAATTATTATTATTATTCAGGCTTCTATGGAGTTGAGAGACTCATCGTGGGAGGTCCTTCTTAGGAAACACAAAATATATCATACCATTCCTTGAACTCATTGACCGTTTCTGCTCTAACTGCTATCTCAGGCAATGCATTCCACGGTTCAATCACCCTCCATGCAAAGAAACCACTCCTCACCCTCTTGCTCTTAGCTTCTCTTCGTAACTTACAGGGATGGCCCCTTGTCATTGCTCCTTCTCACTGTTCCACCAAGCGAAACAACTCCCCCAATGTTCACCCTGTAACTGCCTCTCAACAGTTTAAAATTCTCGATCATATCACCTCTCCTTCTTCTATCCACCGAGCTCTGCAGTCCACATTCCCTCAGCCGATCCTCATAACTGATATTGTACCTGAAACCATCTTTGTTATCTGCCTGTGTACATTTTCCACAGTTAATTTATCCCCTTCAAATCTTGGGGACCAGATTTGAGAACAATAGTCCAAGTGTGGTCTGATCAAGGTCTTATACAACGGAATGATAACTCTTTTATCTCTGCAGATTAGCATCCTTCTCAGTATTGCAACAATCTTCTGGGTTACTTTCACCACCTTTGCAATATGCTCCCTGAATTTCAGTTTTCTATCAATCATCACTCCCAGATCTCTTGTCTCCTCCACTTCCTCCAGTACAACTCCTCCAATCGAGTATGCATCCTCCCATCGATGGATCTCAAAATTCAAGACTTTACATTTTGCTGTATTAAACCGATACTCCCATTCATTTGCCCACCTGTCTAGTTTATTCAAATCCTCTTCCAGGGCTGCCACATCTGCACTATTACTGATAACCCTTCCCAGCTTCACATCATCTGCAATCAACTGAATATCCCCTTGCAATCCATTGATAATGTCATTAATATAAAGGTTGAACAATACAGTTCCCTGTGGAACTCCACTTGTAACCTTCTGCTTCCTTGATATTGCCCCCACCATACACAACTCTCTGATACCTATCAGACAGCCAATCCTAAATCCAGTTGACTAACTCGACATATAAACCCATGTGCTGTAACTTAAATATCAGCTTATCATGTGGCACCCTGTCAAATGCCTATGCAAAATCCAAAAAAAATGGCAGTATATGCCTTTCCCTCATCAACTGCTCTTGTCACTTTATTATAAAAAGCAATCATATTACTAAAGCAAGAGTGCCCCTTAACAAATCCATGTTGATTCTAACAGAATACAGATAACATTACCCTCGTCTGCCCAACACTGCATATAGTCCCTGAATAATTTTTCCAAGGCCTTAACAACTACTCATGACACACAAACTGGCCTATAATTAGACACTTCCAGTCTGCTACCCCTTATGCAATGGCACTATCTTGCCTTCCTTCCATTCCTGGGGTACTTTTCCCATAGTCAGATCTTCATTGAAAAGCCAGGTCAGCAGAGCAGTCAGTTCTTTATCACATTCTTTCAAAACCCGTGGTGAAATTCTATCCAGGCCCACAGCTTTACTGACATCCAGAGTACTCGGTATTTGGAACACTCTCTCCTCTTGCACCTCTAAACCATCAACCTGCCTTATCCCTCTAGTATTAAAACCTTCTTCTCCACAATGAAATACTCCAACTCAAATACTCCAACGTGCTCATTGAACAACTCCGCTATGTTGTCTGCATCAATCACTCTATTCCCATTTTTATCCCACAATGTCATTCTTCCACAATCATTTCTCCACCTACTAGCCACATAGCTAAAAAATTCCCTAGGATTTTCTTTGGATCTTAGTGCCAATCTCTTATCATATTCCAGTTTTGCCTTCCTCACCATACTAGTCACTCTCCTGGCCTGTGTTTTATATTTTTCGTGCATCTGCTCTCCATCCCTCTTCAATTTCCCAAGCGCTAATGATATCTGGCCTTCTAATTCCCCTTCCATTTAACTGTCCCAAGTTGATATCTAAGACTATTATAATCATCTGCCTTTTAATTCCCCATACGTTTTCTTTTCTTTAATACTCCTGCATGTCTATTCATCTTCCAAGTCAGAACCACGTGGTCACTCTCTCCAACTGGTGAAAGAGATGTCATCTCAGTGATTATCAGCTCTTTGGATGCTATGACCAAATCCAAAATTCTTGAACCTCTTGTTCCCTCTATTACATGTTGCCTAAGACATTAGTCCCTCAAGAATTCTAGGAATTCCATTCCCTTATTACTACATGCATTTTTTTCTTCCCAGCTTATACTGCTGTAGTTAAAATCTCCGATCATTCTTCTTGCACTTGCCAAGCTTAACTGCCTAAACATTTCTTGCTTCTCACCTTTTGTGCTTCTTGGTTTGTAGCAACACCCTTCCTGTCTTGGCCACTTCTACATCACACCATATGCTTTCAAAACCATTAGTGTCACTGCCTTCCAAAGCCTCCACTCTTAGAGGACATAAGTCATCACTTATCATAAGCAGTACTCCATCACCACGTTTTCCTTTCCTATCCTGCCGAAAAATGCTGTACCCTGCTACTTAAATTCCTGTTAGTATATCATCTTCCATCAAAAACCATTTCTCTGAGACGTTCTCCTCATCTGGTCACCTTCAAATACTCTTACAATTACAGTTTACAGGAAACCAACTTTCACAGTTCGTTATATTCTTAAAGAATCAGCCCATCATCCTTGTCAAAAAATAGGAATCATAAAATGTCTTATCAGAAGAGCCCAAACTAATTGTTCTACTTCTAATTTTCTACAGAAAACTTTCTACTGTCCAACAACACATGAAACTCAATTGCTTTTCCGAAAAGAGTACTCAACATCTTCTCGATTCTTATAATCCACCACAAAACAATGAAGATTCAATACGTTGAGTTCCAATTCCTTACATCTCCGGGATTTCAGAACCTATCGCAAGAATTCTGAAGAAATATGAGTTAACAGCTACATATTCACCTATTAACAAATTATCTTCCTATTTTCCTTCTCCTAAAGACAAACGCTCAACTATATCTCTTCCTGGAGTTTATCAAATTCCCTGCCACTGTGATCTCTCCTATTTTGGACAAACTGGACGTTCTCTTGAAAAAAGAATCCAAGAACATCAATCCTCCATTCATCACAACAAGCCTGAAAAATCTGGATTGTCTCAGCACGGGATTGAAACTAACCACAACATCCTTTGGTCAAAAACTCGCCTATTACATAGATTCCGTGATAAATTTGAATGTTTATTCAAAGAAAGTGTAGAGGCCTTACTCCATTGTCCTAACCTGAATCGGAATGACTGTATATCTATATCAAAAATCTGGCAAAGTCTAATCAGGATAACTCATTAATTCATATTCATTTTATGTTATTTAATATTATTAATTGATATCTTTATTTTAATCATGTCTCTGCTTAAAAATATTCCCTTTAATACTTAGTGATATAACATCACGTAGCTTGTTCTATTTTTAAATGATCTATTGTTAGTATTCCACCTTGTATTTTTTTTTTAAATCTGTTCTTGTAGTGCCACTGAAGATGGTCTGCTATTTCCAGACCGAAATATTTGGTTAATTAAACATCTTTCTTGTGTTTATGTGCATACATTATTCAGTCTTTATGTCACAAGTATGCTTAAAACATTAAGTCATAGAAAATAAATATCAAGAAGGTGACAAGATGTTCTGGAAGTTGTTGAAGAAGCTCAGAAATGGAGGAAAGAGTGCTGTAAAAGGAATTAGAGATGATAAAGGTGACATGAAAACTGGAGAATAAGATATCCTTGAAGTATGGAGTAATTACTTCGAAAAATTACTAAATGAAACAATCAATGACAGCACAGTGGTAAAAAACACCAACAAGGCATTCAATCAGGAATACATATCCATACTTGAAGTAGAAAAAGCCATCAAAAAGCATGAAATGTGGGAAGGCAGCTGGAGGAGATGATATTTGACCAGAAATGCTCAAGTATGGAGGTATAAAAGTCTTACAGTGGCTCTGCTGCGTAGTTCAGTAGGACCGGACAGAGGGACGAATTCCAGATGATTGGAGTAGAGCGCTCATAACACACATATATAAAAAGAGAAATAAAACTGAATGTGAGAATTACAGCGGTAGTTCTCTGCTGAGTTCCTGGTATGATTTGTGCAAGTATACTTCAGAAATGGTTGAGAAGGATTATTATTATTATTTGACACCTCCAGGGAGTCCAAAGACTCATCGAGGGAGAGTGTGCCAACAGCATTGAACGATTCTTACCCTTCCAACTACTAACTGCACTCAAACTTACTTAACTGAGCCATTAGTAGCAGAGGCTCTACCAATCGACCAACCTTTGAAAGAGAAGCTTGGTGAAGAACAAGCTGGATTCTGGCCAAATATTTATCAGACTGTCAGGATCAGATTTTCACTTTATGATAAATAGTTGAGAAGTCATGGGAATATAACAAAGATCTGTATTTAAGTTTTGTAGATCTGGAATAGGCATATGACAAGGCACCAAGAAAGAAGCTATTCAAAACACTACAGTTGTATGGTGTCAGTGGGGCATTATATCAAGCAATACTTAGTCTCAAATACTTACAATACTTACTCATATACTTTATTTGAGTTGTAAGTCAGCAGTTAGAATTGAAGGAAGTACAGGAAGATCATTTAATGTTAAATCTGGTGTCAGACAAGGATGTACATTATCCCCTCTGTTATTCATTATCTACATGGATCACATCATGAAGGAAAGTGGTATTAAACCTGATATGAAAATTGGAGATGTTAATCTCAGCTCTTTGCTTTATGCAGATGATGTTATACTTATAAGTAAATCTGCTACAAGTCTGCAAGATTCCCTGAATAACACACTACCCAGACCCGTTTCAACCTTGAAAGGTTGAAACCAGTCTGGGTAGTGACCTCTCCTTTAACATAATGTAATGATACTATCATTACATTATTTAACATAATGTAATGATAGTATTACATTTCCTAGGAGCTGTGTTTTTACATTATGAGAAAATATCAAGGATAGTGAGGGAGCTTGCTCCACCTTTGCTTCGAGTTGCCTTGGTGTTGTACTACCAGGTGGTCACTTACGCTTGGATTCGCTGATAGTTCTTCGGCATGAAACTCTTAGATCGTAGTTCTCGATCTGAGAGTTTCTCATACTGGCTGAAAAACAATAAGGGATTATTATCCCCTTAATTTGAAGAATACTTATTTGTTAATAAATGCATGCATTTATAAGCATTCCATTTAGGCTTTTATTTTTGTAGACAGAAGATGTCTTAAGCTTGCGCAGCAATAATTGAACTTTGCGTTGTGTATCGAAGCTGATGCTTGCTCGGTTGTAGGAGTTTACAGGTCCTCGCAGCAGCACTGTGATTTCATGCGTGCGCACAGCCATTTCACATCGTCTCACTCTGTTGCTTAAACTACAGGCCATATGCAATCAACGTATCTCTATCCAGGGAGTTTCAGCAGCCTTTACAAGTGTGCATGTTGCTTGGGAAAATTAAGTTACAACCAACTTTTTATGATGATGTTATTGACCAGTTCAAAGAAGAACCGTAAGGTAGAATTTGTATTCAAGTAGCTAAATTGAAAAATATAGAATATCATTTGTAAAATAAATGTTATATTTGTATGATTAAATGTACATAAATTTCTAAATATATAGTTTTAAATGATCAGTCCAGGTAACCCTCATATAACGCGGTACTTATACAATGCGGTTTCAATATAACGTGGTCTACAAATTGTAGTAACCCTTTATCTTTTCATATATTGCCGGCTTGGTTGGCCGAGTGATTAGCATATCCACTCTCCAGCCAAAAGGCTGCGGGTTCGAATCCCTCCCTGGGCATGGATGTTTGTGATTGTCTGTGAAAGTACTAGTGGTGGTAGTCGGTGGTAGATGGCGTTGGTGTTAGATGAAGGTTGGTAGAGTAGCGAGACAAAGAGTTGTAGAGTAGATGTCCTCCCTCGATGAGTCTTTGGACTCCCTGGAGGTGTGATATAATAATAATATGTTTTTCACCGCATGACTTAAAAATCAAATTTTATCTTCGTTAAATTTGTGTCTGCTCATATCGCACAGGTTTAGTTATAAGTAGCGAATTTATATTAGAGAAAACACCCTTTAGAATGCATGTACGTCAATTGTATGTCATATAAAGTGTTTATTTTGAAAATTGTCTTCGTTTTCTGCCAGGAAAGCCCATTAAAAATCATAAGTGTGTTATCTCATGCTGAGCACTTTATTTTCTGGTGAGTTACATACATAATTAATATGTAATGCTTTTTTTATGTAAAAAAATTATTTTTATAGTAATGGCCACAAATTACATTCATTGATGGAATTCTTTGGATGGAAATCTTATTAAACAAAAAACTCTCAAAGTTTATAAACATTTATAATGCAGACCAGGTGTTCAATGCTGATGAATCTAGGTTATATTGGAAAAAAATGCCAAAACGCACCTATATTTTGAATAATGAAAGATCAGCTCCTGGATTCAAAGTTTCCAAAGACAGAATTACTCTACTGTTTTGTAGTAATGCATCAGGTGATTACATGACAAAACTAATGTTTATTAACCGATCCTCAAATCCTCGTGCTATGAAAGATTAAAATATGCACTTATTTTTATTTTGCCTAAAACATTTATGCATTGCGTGTAATGAAGCTTAATTATAATTTGTAATTTTTATAATTTTATACTATGTATTTGTGTAATAGTTTATATGTTTTCTTAACTTACATGAATTACCTGAATTAAATAAAAATATTTTTTTGTTGGATATGTCATTGTTGTTTATGTAATTTTTTTAAAAAAAAATCGATTTCGGAAATAACCCTACTTTTTGTATGTGATCTGAGTCTCGCATAACACGATTTATATAACACTGCATTTCTATGGAACCTAACATCAGTGTTATATGAGGGTTACCTGTAATTCATTATTTCGATAATCAGATTTCAATCACACCTCTCACTCCCTGAATGATAGCAAGAGCAAGCGTGAATTTCAAGACCAGCATTCGCTCCTGCTTATATGGAATAAGAGAGAAATTAGTCAAAATGCTAAATTAGCTGTATACAAGACAGTGTTCAGACCAGTTTTAACTTATTGATTTGAGAGCTGGGTTAGAAGTAAAACACTTGACCAAAGACTAGAGACTGCAGATATGAGAGTCCCGAGAAAGATTAGGGGGCATGAACAGATGGCATCAATGGCAATATCATATTAAAAAATGAGGATATTAGGAAGGAACTTGACATTGTTAGCATCCAGGAATGTGTTAGCAGAGCTAATCTCAGGTGATATGGTCACTTAAACAGAATGGGAGAGGAAAGGTTAGCAAAATACGTGTTCTCTACCAGGTTGGTTGAAAAAAGACCCAGAGGAGGACCAAGATATAAGTGGATTGATATGGTAAAAAGTGCCTTAGAAGATAGAAACATAAGATCTGATGATGTTGACAGGTAACAGATTGATTTGGAGGAAAATTGTGGATAGGAGTTTAGTAATGATGTAAATTTTTCATGCAGTACTATTGTATCCTGTATACCCCTTGACGGTACATATCAGGAATTTGATGATAATGATGAACAGTGTTGACAATCTACTGAATGTCCCGTTTTCTACCAGAGCTGTTGCGGATTGTGTAACTTTGATGATAGTCAAAAGAGGTTGGAACTTGTGTATAAATAAGTAAGTAAAAGGTGTTTTTTTTTTATTTGTTTATTTTATTTTTTTTTACATCAATAAAAATGCAATCATATGATAAAATTGATGTGAATCACTTTGGAAAATTAATTTCACAATGATTACTTTTTACCATTTCTGTGCGTATTATATGGCTGTATTTAAAAATCATATCAAAATTCAAATTATCCGCATCTCAATCCAGTATTTGCCAATGATTATCTATTCTCACCACAAAGCATAAACCCTTTGTGCTTCTCACATAAACGGTGCCCTTGAAGCATAGCTATTGCTCATTTGACCTTTATGCTTGCTATATTTAAAATTATATTAATTGATAAGTATTCAAAGTTATTCTACAATTAATTGCATTGGACCAATTAAGATGAGCACTTATGCTCTACTCTTAATTCATACATCAATACAAACGTAATCATACGGTCAAATTGACATGAATTTTGTAGCAAGAGTTGCACAATCCACATGACAGCGCACCCAACCTAAATAGGCATTCAACACCAGTGATGTTCAGGCAAAATAAAATTAGGAAAGATTAGCTGATTTATGATACTTAGGCAAAAATTCTTCTATGCTAATTAAGTTATTTACATGAATTTTCCTCCAGTTTATAATTCTTTTCAGTATGCCAACTCGTGGTATTTCATTATTGTAACATATCATCTGTATAATTGTATTATACATATCTGGTAGCTATCCCGATACATGGAAACAATCTCATATCTGTCCTATTCCAAAAAAAAGAGGCATAGTGTTTCAGTACTTGTCTGTTCTACAGGTGCTTCCATGGTCACTGCTCCAGTGAATTAGCAATCATTCCTTCACTTTTTGTTTCACCCATTAATACAAGAGTTGTAGCTGCTCAGCACCCTTTTACTATGCAGCTGCAAACACACCGAACCAGCTTCTATTCAACCTCTTTTATTCTGTCCACCTCTATCCTCCGGAACAGCCTTCCTCAAATCCAAGAAACTTGGCATTCTCGTTCTTTCAAGAGCCCATTTTACACCTAACCAACTCTTCACTATATACAAATCCCAAATTCATCCATGTTTAGAATACTGCTCACATTGTTGGGGTGTTGCATCTAAAACTTCCCTTAAAATCCTTGATACCATCCTGAGACATGCAATTAGGCTCATAGATGATCTCTCTTTCTCTCTCTTGTAGACTCATTTCAACCTCTATCTCAGAGGCATAGCATTTCAGTACTGTGGCTGTTCTACAGGGCAATCATTCCTCCACTTTTTGTTTCACCCATTAATACAAGAGTTGTAGCTGCTCAGCACTCCCGAACCAGCTTCTATTCATCCTCTTTTATTCTGTCCACTTCTGTCCTCTGGAAAAGCCTTCCTCAAAAAGTAATCCCAAACAGCTACAACCTGTAACTCTTCAAAAAAAAAAAAAAAAAAAACATGAATAAATTTTTATTTCAGTCTTAATTTGCACCCAACACATGGCACTGATGGGATCAGTATAATAAAAAAAAACATAAATAAAAATAGATCAGTGAAAGAAAAAATGTATAAATCAGTAGTTTTATATATTCATCCTGTAACAACGGTCTGAACAGAAAAGCTGTTCCAAATACTACAATTATATGGCGGAAATGGGACACTTTAACGAAGCATTATATAGTCTCTGTTTCAGTTGTAAGTCAGCACTTGGAGTTGAAGGAGATACTGGAAGATGGTTTGATGTAACTGTTCAACATCTATATGGATCACATGAATGATGACAGTGGTATTAGTTATGATATTAAAATTGGAGAATATATTCATATCAAAATTTAATCTCAGCTCTCATTATAGAGACAATGTTATGCTCTTATGTAACTTCCATACAAGTTTTTGGGATTTCTTATTTAAATTGAATAACTGCTTTAACATATTTAATGTGAAAATCAGCAGTAAAAAGACACTAAAAATAGGCAGAAACATCGAAAACAACTGCATAATGAATGGGAAACCTCCAGAAGGAAAAACATTTCAGCTATATAGGCACAATTTTTTATTGAAGATAGCAAATTAAATTTGGAAATAGATAACAGAATTAATAAAGCTGTATAGTAGGGATCAGTTGAATAATTTATATAAAATAAGAGAGAAATCAGTCCAAACATTAAAGTAGTTAGATACAAGATGTTCAAACTAATTTTAATGTATGGATCCAAGAGTGTTAGAAGTAACACGTGATCAAACACTGGAGACTACAGACATAAGGGTTCTGAGAAAAATCAGGGAAAGTGAACAGATGACATCAATAGCAGAATCATATTAAAAATTAAGATCTTAGGAACTAACTTAATGTTGGTATTCAGGAAAGTATAAGCAAAGCTAACACAGGTGGTATGGTCACTTAAACAGAATGTAAGTCAAGTTTAATGCCAGGATGGCAGAAATGAAATATGAGATTTGAAAATATTGGAGTTCTGACAGATAACAGGAATTTTGTAATAATGTGAACTCTTCATGTAGTACTCTTGTATTCTGTACACCCCCTTGGAGGTATTAATTAGGAATTTGATTATGATAATATGTAAAACAATATTAAAAATGTCAAAAACACAAGAAAATAATCAACTAATGTGAAATTGAAAATATTTAAAAAACAATTAAAAGAATTAGACAAAATAGAAGAACGAGGAGAAAATTGAGGCATGTCAATAACAGCCAATAAATTCATCAGAATGTAATGAACATAAATAGAATGGACTAAAAAAAGAATGTAGTAGTAGTAACATTAATATGAAATTTGAAAACCAGATACAAAAAAATATCAATTTACTGACTGAAAAATATGGACTGTCTGTCTAAATCTTAATGTAAATGCAACAGGCTTAAGCATAAAGAAGAAAGAAATGCTTTTTCATTGCATTGGATTAGAATTTTTAGATTTTAAAATTTTAAGAAAATAATTTAAAATTTATTTTTGAGGCTTTTTCTCACATTACCATGAACTTTGTTTTTTTTTAGAATTCTTATAAGGTATTTTCCACCTTGCTTATATATTGATTTTCAGGCAGCTTGATCTCCCAAAGGAAGCAGTAATAATTGCTGATGAGGAGAAATTTGAACTTAAAGGATATTTTGTGGAAGCTGAGCTTGAAGAATTGCGACAGCCTCATGTTGTCACTGTAGGTCTTATACAGAACTCGATTCAACTTCCCACCACTGCATCTGTAACAGATCAGAAAGAGGCTTTGTATAGGCATATAGAACATATGATAACTGCTGCTGCCTTATGTGATGTAAATATTATTTGTTTGCAGGAAGCATGGAGTAAGTAATTAAGACTTGAAATTCATTTTGAAGTAATTTAAAATGTATTAGTTTTAAGCATTACCATTAGACACAGATTTAAGTATTACCATAATTTTTTCCTTTTTATAACTTTTGACCACATACACTAATGATTACAAATTCCTTGTCTGTAAAATATACCATTAACTTAAACAAAATTATGTATGTTGTTTTCAATAATTTTATCCATTCTTTTAATAAGTCATTAGTATATTACAGAGCAGATTAAAGAGCACATACGAGATCATTCTTAGTGAAGAACAGGCAGGCAGGCTTCAGAAAGAATCGCTCCACATTGGACAAAATCTTCATAATACAAAGACTAGCAGAATTATACTGGAAGCATAACAAAAATATCTATTACTGTTTTTATAGAATTTAAACAGGCATTTGACTCAATAAGTAGAGTTAACTTTGTTAAGAATATTAAAACAGAAGCAAATTGATGAGGATACCCTAGACTTAGAAAAATATTATAGTCTCACAGAAGCAATAATTAAATTCAACAGTCTAACAATAGATAAACATTAGTAAAGGAGCTCAAGGATGTCCCATCTCCTCATACCTTTTTAACATCTACCTAGAGGATATGGTTAACCAAGCTTTGGAAGGAGAACAAGGGGTCAACTTAAATTATTATAATTTAATAGCATAAAATATGCAGATGACATTGTAATGATAGTGAACAAAAAAGAAAAAATGGTGAACCTAATAACCAAACGAAGCAATATGGCTAAAGAATACAGCATGACTATAAATACGTCCAAAATGAAAATTTTGGTAATTGGAAAAAATGAAGAAAAAGTAAACTTCTCCTTGATTGGATCAACAGTTGAACAAGTAAAACAGTTTAACTATTTAGGAACAGTAATAACAGAACACTTAGTATCATGACCACTATTAAACATAGAATTGACTGCATGGTCATCATTTAATAAGCTAGGTAAAATCTTAAAAAATAATAAAATCTCCAAACCTCTAAAAATAAAATTATATAATGCAATTATAATACCCACTGTGCTATATACTTCAGAAACTTGGACGCTCAAGAAGACAGAGGTACGAAAGCTGGAGACTTTCGAGATGAAATGTCTCAGAAAAATAAATAAAATAAAATGGACAGAAAAGAAAGGAAAATAAAATAAATGAAACTGTAAGACAAGACCTAAATTATACAGACTCATTAATAGAAAAGATCAAAATAAGACAACTTCAGTGATATGTATATGTTGAGAGAGTTCCGCTCGCCAGCCACACAAGCAACCAAGACTCCTGGAAGTTGTTGTGGAAACACGGAAGACTCAGCCTGTCTCCGATGGAAGAGGACAGTAAGTAAGTATATTTTACAAAACAAGAAATTGTAATCATTAATGTGTGTGGTCAAAAGTTGTTGTTATTATTATTATTGCTACCACTACTACTACTTTATTCACACCATTGATACACAGTCAAAACAAAATATCATCCAAACAACAGTTTGACTGGTGTTAGAGCAATTAAAGACTATATGATTATAATGGGAGACTGGAATGGAGTTGTGGGAGAATTCTCGCTCTCACCACTCCATTAGGCAATGCATTCCATGGTTCAACCACCCTCCATGCAAAGAAACCACTCCTCGCTCTCTTTCTCACAGTTTCCTTTCGTAACTTCCAACTAACAACCAAGTGAAAGAACTCCCCAGTGTCAACCCTGTAACCACCTCTCAACAGTTTAAAAGTCTCAGTCATATCACCCCCCTCCTTCTTCTATCCAAGAAAAAAAAAAAGCCATGCTACCCCTGTATGAGATCAGCTAACTCACTTTCAAATGAAAAAGCCCATATAAAGATTCCTCTCATAACAATCAGAATTGAACTCTGGCCTTTTCCAATTGAAGGGCACAATGTATCATCGTTCTTCCAATTGTGCTCTGTAGAGAAAGAAGAAAAAATTATGGCTATAGTAATTATGGATAAAGGAAAAAATTATGGTAGTGCTTAAAACCAACATGCCACCACATTATGTCTACATATTCAACATAATGTTTGAAAAATTATTATCATCATCAGAGACATCCAGGGAATCAAGGACTCATCAAGGGAAGACATACATCACTCACACCAGATATTAGACCTTCTCTTAAGCTCATTTGCACTGGATGCACTCACTACTTCAACAGGCAAATTGTTCTACTCACTCACTCACTGCTATATGAGAGAAAAATCTAGCCCTTACCTCTTTTTTTTTTGCTGCACATAAAGTTAACTTTCACAAATGCCCCCCTCCCATTCTCTACCCACCTTTTATATAACAAAAAATGTCATCAATTAATAACTTATAAAACCTTTTAAAAAGTTTATAGACCTCTATCATATCATCCTTCTTTCTCCTGTTTATCAGCATCTGCAGTCCACATAATTTCAATCTGTCCTTCAATCTACACTCTATAATCTCGATATCATCTTTTTTACTCTTCTTTACACCCTGTCCATAGTTTCTTTATCTCCTCCTAACCAAATCTGTGGACAGTTGTCCAGTGTGGTCATATCAAGGCCTTCTAAAGAGGCAAAAGGATTTCCTTACCCTTGATTAATGCTCATTACATTGTAATTATTTTCTTAGTTGTGTTTGCAATTTTTATTATATGATCTTTGAACATTAATTTCCTATTTACCATAATTCTAAGAATTGCAGCCTCATCAGTTTCTTGTGACATAATCCCAACAATATAATATGCCATTAGAAATCTCATCATGCCAAAATGCATAACTTTACGCTTACTAACATTGACAATATCCAATTTATTATTATTATTATTAATAAACTGGAGAATATGGGATTGGAATTTATATCCTAGTCCTCCAGTTTATGCAATATCCTTTCATGTGATGTCTTATTAAATGCCTGAACAAAATCATCACTATCTGATGGCTGATTTATTCAGCACAGCAGCAACATTATTATAAAATATGAGCAAATTGCTAAAACATGACTTTTTGTTATCCCATATATCCAATAATCACCTAGTTATCTATAACATTGAGCATTGTTAGAAAAAGTTATCACTCCTTTGTAATGACATGGAAGAACTAGGACCTAATTCTTGACAAAGTTAACAAGATCAGTAATAACAGAGGACTTCAACTCAATTCTAGCAAGACAAAGATCATGGTTCTCAAAGGAAACACAAACAGAGAAGCTCTTGAGAAACAAATGTATCTTAATGGAGAAAGAATTGAGGAAGTCAGCAAGTTTGAGTACCTGGGATCCATTATTAATGTGAAGAATTGCTGTTCAGAAGATGTCAGAAAAAGGTTAGGAATGGCTAAAACAACAGTCAGAGACCTGTCTAAAATCTGGAAGGATGGATCTATCTCCATGGGAACAAAGTTGAGGATTTTGGATGCAGTTATTTTTCCAACAGCAACTTATGGATGCGAGACTTGGAACCTAAAGAAGTCAGATAAGAAACGGATATCTGCTTTTGAGATGTGGTGTTACAGAAGGTTGTTGAGGATATCATACACTGAAAGGTGTACAAATGAATGGGTGTTAGAAAAGATTAGTAGAACTTTAAGGCTCCTTAAGGATACTGACAGAAGAAAATTAAAATATTTTGAACACATAGAAAGGATGGAAGGAGGACTTCTCGGAACAGTAATAGAAGGTAAAGTTCCTGGAAAAAGAGGCAGGGGTAGACCATCAATGAGATGGATGGATGGATGGATGGCGTGTGTGGAGTGACTGATCTTCAGAGAGTTGAGGCTGCCAGAAGGGCAAACAACAGGACTACATGGCGAGGCCTAGTGTGGAACATCATCAAGCATCGGAGTGACCATATGGCATCTGTAGATGCCCAGTGAACACAGAGATATGCAATAATTACACTAGTGACCAAAATTGTAGAAACCTTTTGGAAAAAGTGTATTTTTGAGGTTTGATGGCTCATAACACCACTTTTTTTGTGTAATACCATAAAATTATATAACAATGGAAAGATAATTTAATCAAGAGTGTAATGCAACAAAGTTTGTTCAGTTATCTGTATTCTATGAAAAGTTATAGCCAAATAACCAGAAAACAGAAGCACAACTTGCTTAGGTTGTGCTTCTGTCTTGATATGAAGTAGCTTTCCTTCATTTGAATGTAGCCAATGAGCATGAGCATTTAGAGAGTCAATCAGGTGTCATCTTGTTTTGGCAATGAGCCAATAAGGTCACAGTAGGATTCAGCTATTGGTATCATGTATTGGAGCTGAGAGGGGACATTTGTCAGTGTATTATTGTCAGTGTATTTGTCAGCGCCGGCCTGGTTGGCCGAGTGATCAGCGTATCCGCTCTCCAGACAAAAGGCTGCGGGTTCGAATCCCGCCGTGGGCATGGATGTTTGTGATTGTCTGTGAAAGTACTAGTGGTGGTAGTCGGCGGTAGATGGAGTTGGTGTTACATGATGAAGATTGGTGGAGTAGTGAGACGAAGAGTTGTAGAGTAGATGCCCTCCCTCGATGAGTCTTTGGACTCCCTGGAGGTGTGATATAATAATAATAATAATAATAATAATTATGTGATTGCTATCAAGTTGGTTGGTTTTTTTGGTGTTCTTTCATTTATTGAGCTTGTAAAACATAATAAAATTAAAGAAATGGTGCAAAGAGTTGACTGGTCACCTAGAAAGCGATGTAAAATAGTACTATTAAGTGAACAAGGCTACAGTTATGAAGAAATTAGAAGAAAAATTGGTGGAAACTTAACCAAATGTGGCATTTCTAAATTTTTGAAGAGGTATAAAGAGACTCAGTCACTACAAAACCAGACTGGTAAAGGCAGGAAAAGGTGCACGACAGCAAGTGATGATAGAAGAATTGAAAGACTGTGCCTACGTGACAGAAGAAAATCATCTGGGTGTATACAAGATGAAATGGCGCAATACAATGTGAAGTTGAGTGCAAGGACTGTTCGGCGCAGACTGCAGGAATTTGGTGTAAATGCTAGAATTCCACGAAAAAAGCCATTTTTATCTCTCAAACAAAGGTTTGAAAAGATTAAACTGGGCTAACACCCATGTTAACTGGACAGCGGAACAATGGGACAGTGTTATTTGGAGTGATGAGACCAAAATCTCCCTGTTTGGTAGTGATGGCATAAAATACGTAATGAGAAGATTTGCATTCTGATTGCATTATACCTACCGTGAAACATCCACTTAGTGTTATGATCTGGGGGTTGTATGACATCGAAAGGTGTGGGCAGAATTTGCATGATTAATGGGAATATAAATGCCCCAAAATACATAAATGAAATACTTGAGCCCAAACTGAAGCCTTCCGCACATGATCTTTTCCAAGATAATGAAGCATTTATATTTCAACAGGATTCAGCTCCATGTCATGTTGCTGCAAGATAATCGTATTCCACTGCTGGAATGGCCTGGGAATAGCCCAGACCTTAACCTAGTCGAAAATCTATGGAGCTGACTAAAGAACCTTGTTAGTCAGAAGAAACCCACAAATAAAACCCAATTAATAGAAGCAATAATTCAATCTTGGTTTCACATTATAACAGCTACAGAACTAAAAAACTAGGTTCACTCCATGGGAAGACGTTGTAAGGCCGTAATTAACGCTAAAGGTTACTCAACTAAGTATTAACTCACAGTGTGAGAATTTTTGTATATCTCATTTTCTTCTATGTGTTTCGCTTTTCTTCTTTATAACTGCTGTTCTAATAAAAAAATCCTTCATAAAAGTTATTGCATTACATTCTTGATTAAATTATCTTTCCATTGATATATAATTGTATCGTATTACACCAAAAAAAGTGGTATCGTGAGCCATCAAACCTCAAAAATACACTTTTTCCAAAAGGTTTCCACAATTTTGACCACTAGTGTACAATAATACCATTTTGTGGATGCAAAACTAATTTTCATATTCAGCATATGCAGTAGAAAGGTAATGAATTATTTAAAAAAAAAAATTCCTTTTCATACTTTGAATTGAGTAAGCAAGCAACGTGACAGAACAGTGGTAGAAAATACTTGAGGAATGCAACCAGAAGAACATATTAATACTTAAGGTAAGAAAGTCATCAAAAACCTGAAATTGCTGTGACTAGGCCATAATTCTAATTGTTTTCTGATTCTGATTTTTCTATCCATAGAAGAATCAAAATGTTATACTATCTGTTTACGAGACAATGTTCAAACCAATTTTAAGTTATTGATCTGAGAGCTAGGTTAGAAATAAAATACTTGATTAAAGACTAGATACATAGATATGAGAGTTCTGATAAAAATTAAGAGAGTGAACAGATCCATCACTTGCAGAACCATATTAGGAAGGAACTTGACATTGTTAGCATTTAGGAATGTGTGAGCAAAGCTAATCATAGTGGTATGGGCATTGTTGTGTCCTGAAAGGGCTAAGAAATGTTTAATGTAAATTATTCAGGTCACAACTTTAATGCAATTTAGGCAGAGAATATGGAACATTGGCAATTGGATAAGTGTAAGCTGTTTACAAGTCCAAAACAAATATAAATTAGGAATCACATAAATTTGTATAGTAAGCTTTTATATATAATCTGTATTAACTGTGGACCAGATATAGATCCATGTAAGCTGACAAATCCACTTAAAAAAGACCAGTCTCTAGTACTAAATTAGCAAGGCCAATGAGTCAGGGTTCAAGAGTCACTCTTGCCATCCTGCATTATGAAAAAGAAGGGAGGGAGAGAGAGAGAGAGAAGTACTGGAAAAGGAAATCTAAGCGTTTTCCAGGAAAGGAAAGCGGGCACACGTGCAATTAAAATAGAGGGAGCTAAGGAGATTGACGTTAGCTCACGTGACCGCGTTGGCATGCATCACGAAGATCGACAATTGCCGAGAGGAGAAAATTAAACAAAAAGGCCTTGCAAGCACGACTTGAGATCTTTTTTTCCTGGATTCCTGATCTCTCGGACAGTGGTCGAGCTCATCGTCGGGGAAGTTTCCTGGCCAGTCGGGGAAGGCATTTGGTTCATCTGTCGTAGCATTCATATTGGGCCAAGCTATGTCCGTGCTCTAGGATAGCTGTGCGTTGTCGTGCGACGGAAGAACCAAATCGATGCCGGCCGTACAAGGCAACGTTACCATGCTACCTCCCAGTTTTCCCGATGAGATTCTACTCACACAGATCGACGGAGGATATCCTCTAAAGGGATTATATTGTAGGCCTTGATGACCAAACAAGGCAGGAACAAAATTTAAGAATTCAAGGACAGAGATGGTAATCTAGACTTTTAAAATCCTATTTCCTGTTATAGAAGAGAGTGAATTCCCTGTGAGAACATTTGTAATAGACTAAGCTTTAAGGGACTGTAAGAATAGCCTGCAACTAGGCATAGGCCCGAAATAGTGTCGAGATTTGTTTGCCCAAGAGGCCAAGTAGATATCTGATTACGCTAAGCTCAATGTATAAATTATGTTATTGTGTTAACTCAAGGCCACATGCATCAGAATGGCATGATGATTACCTATGAAATTATACAAAATTGATTATATTAGTGGTTATTGCAATTTAATATGTGTAATTAGTATAAATTATTTAGAGCCTTTGATCTAAATTGAGTGCATCCACACTAACCTGTTTGAATTGTATAATTGTACATCTCCTTAGGGCTCGTTAAATTGTTTCATTTATGTACTTGCCTGATCTGCTTGTGTTATATGAATGCAAAACCACCGCTCATAAAAAAAATCAACGAACTAAGCGGGATAAACTCAAGAGAATAAATATATTAAGCGAGCCACGACTGTAAGAAAGAAATAAGCAAGCGGAGGGATAAGATTAATCCTGATTCTAGTTATCATATATCACTCTGAAGGGGTCACCCTGAGCAAGAATCCTTTCTATCATAGGTATTAGCTGGCGCAGTAAAAAAATAAATGTGTTAATAATTATAGGGTGAACTCCATCAGATTGTTGTGTGATAAGTTGATGTTTAGAAAGTAAAGAGGCCAATTAGACTGCAAAGATCCTAAGAAATAAATAAATTTAATAGGAGACCAGCGATTTACTTGCATATGTGAAAGAGCTAAGATAATAATAGCCATGTATTAAACAAATAAAAGAGGGATCTCAATAAAAAAGAAAAGGGGGTACAATACGATATATAAATAGTATACGATAGATATATACGATATATATACAAATAATAACGCGGCCAATAGGATTTGATAGAAGAGAGAAAGGATATTTAAGTAAGATAAGGTATCGTGGTAAGCCAGCTATAAAATTCAGAACGAGGGTAGGAAATAACGATAACAGCATCTATAAAAAGGGAAACAAAATATTCTGCAAATTAGAGGAATTTCCTTACTACGTATTCAAAGTAACATTTATGCAATTTTACTTGAGAAGAGGGCAACCGACCTGGAATGAAAAAAAGAATATGATTGGATTACGAAATAGATAGAAAAATAAGAATAAAAGAAGGAGAGATATCAAAATGGCAACATGGATGTAAGGACAATGAAACAAATAGGAAAGATGAATGAAATTGTTAATGAAATGCTGAAATATAAAATAGACCTCATTGCACTACAAGAAATGCAATGGCAAGGACAGGGGAGAATTGATAGACAGCATTATAGTGTTATTTATAGTGCCCCAATGAATGAACTGGTCAGCTGTGTACTGGCTTCATAGTAAGCAAGGAAATATGGAAAAGTATGTTAGAATACGAAGCTATTAGTGACCGAATATGCAAAATAAGATTAAAAGGAAAATTTAGAAACATTACTGTCATTTGAGCTCATGCACCAACTGAGGAGAAAGAAGAAATTGATAAAGATCAATTTTATGAGCAACTTGAAGAAGTTTGCTGCAAGACACAAAAGTATGATATTTTAATAATCATGGGCGACTTCAATTAAGAGATAGGGAGAGATGAAAATCAAAAGCAAGTGGCAGGAATATTTATGTTACATGATAACAACAATGAAAATAATGATTTACTAATGCAATTTGCAATCAGAAACAAAATTCATAAAAAGCACATCATTTGTATAAAGCAATTCACCTGGGAACTTGGAGGATACCAGGCATGAACGAAGTAAACCAAATTGATCATGTTTTAGTCTTGAGACATCATTTCTCCTCTGTCATTGATGTCAGGGGCTGTAGAGGTCCTAATTGTGACAGCGATCATTATCTAGTGAAAATGATTATAAGAGAAAGATTATCAAATGTGATAAAGATGACAAAAAAGAAGGCTGTTATGGGACATAGATAAACTTAGTAATGATGTAAAGGAAGCTAAGAAATACCAAGATAACTTGAAAACTAAATTAAATAAAACTGAAAATAACATAGCTGATAGATTCAATAGTATTGATAGAAAATGGAATAGAATAGAATATATGATTAAGGAAGCTGATGCTGAAAACTATGGTGAAAAGAAAAGAACTCATATTGAAGAATGGTTTGATGAAGAATGTGATGTAGCTATAAAAGAGAAGAACAGAGCCAGAGCACAAATGATGTAGCTAATTACTAGAAGTAATCAGGAGAGATACAATGAACTTAGAAGAAAAGCAAATAATATACTAAAAAAAAAAAGAAAATGATTATGAAATAAATAAAAGAAATAGAACAACTTAATTATTATTATTATTATTATTCAGACCTCCATGGAGTCAAAAGACTCATCATAGAAGGTCCTTCCTAAGAAACACAAAGTCTACCAAGACTCATCGAGAGGAGGTCCCCCCTAAGAAACACAAAGTCTATCATACCACTCCTTGAATTCATTGACTGTTCTCGCTTTCACCACTCCATCAGGCAATGCATTCCATGGTTCAACCACCCTCCATGCAAAGAAACCACTCCTCACCCTCCTGCTCGCAGTTTCCTTTCGTAACTTCCAGGGATGGCCTCTTGTCATCACTCCTTCCCGCTGTTCAACCAAGCGAAAGAACTCCCCAGTGTCAACCCTGTGACCACCTCTCAACAGTTTAAAAGTCTCGATCATATCACCTCTCCTTCTATCCACCAAACTCTGCAGTCCACATTTCCTCAGCCAATCCTCATAACTATCATTGTACAGTCCTGAAACCATCTTTGTTATCTGCCTTTGTACCCTTTCCACAGTTAATTTATCCCCTTCAAATCCTGGGGACCAAATCGGAGAACAATAGTTCAAGTGTGGTCTGATCTGGGTCTTATACAACGGAACAATAACTGTTTTATCTCTGCAGGTCAGTGGCCTTCTCATTATTGCAGCAATCCTCTGTGTTACCTTCACCACCTTTGCAACGTGTCCCCTAAATTTCAGGTTTCTATCAATCATCAACCCCAGATCTCTTGTCTCCCCTACTTTCTCCAGTATAACTCCTCCCATAGAGTATGCAGTGTTGGATTCTGATTATGTAGAGATTAGAGTAATTATTATTTGCTTCAGAATCTGACTTGATATTCCATCACAAAGGCTAGACTTGTAAATATTATTTAATGTAAACAACTTATTTTACAATTTAATATTCATATAACTACTTTAATTTTATCTAATATCTAATTATTTAATCAAAGATATATGTATTAATAGTGATAAGACTGTATTAAATATTATTAAGCTATTTTAATTATCACTATGTTAATATTATAAGAACTTGTATTTGATAATTTAACTGCGCATTAATTGAAATATAAATATTCTTTATTTATTCCTATTTGTAGAAGTTTAGGGTTATGCAATACCTCAATTTTATTATATTTTGTTTGGTTGTCATGGAAACGTATGTGAGTGAGCACGTTTTTGGAACACCACGTGAGGAGAAGGTTTATTGAAAAGAGTTTTAGTCAAAGAATTCACGAGAACAATTTAGGCGGGAAGAATGGAGATATATAAGCGATGAACACTGAAATTATTAATTAATTAAGAGATAGATTAGAGAGAGAAAGGAGAGGATTGGCATTAGGTTGGAATCGGAGCATTCGGGAATCACAGTGCGATAATAGCGAGTCGGCAAGTCACTCAAGCAGCTAATAAGGTCTACTAGTCGAGAGGCAGTTAGCTAATAAATTGTAGAATAACAATTATAGCTACGGAAGACAGCTGAGTGACTACTAAATAGACAAGCGATATTTGACTTGAGATTCAATTTCAGGGCCGACTTTTCAAGGACATATAGAACCTTGAAGCAAAGCACAGTTATTAGCGAATAGTAGAGGCTGTAAAGTTGAAGTTACCGTTAGCTGTGCTTAGAAATATATTGCCTAAAGAATTAATTGAATGCCGGAAGAGTGAACAGCTGTGCATATAAAACCTCAAGTTAAGGAATTATTGTGTGTTGCCTTATTTCATGAGTGATCAGTAATACTTTATGCAACAACGTTTGTTTATGTGTATAGTGACCGATGATTAATTCAGTTATTGCTTAGAGGAATTATTTTAATGAGTGCCGTATACTGTTTAAGTGTTTACAGTTATAAAACTATTTACGTATAAGTAGGTGAAGAAAAAAGATTATCGGTAACATTATTCCAACCGTTAATATTCCTATACAGAGAAGTGTGAGAGTTTCATCCTAGAATTTCCTTATACTAACAGTAACTATTGAGGAAGTTAGCTAAAGTGTAAATTTAAAAGTGTTTGTGAAGAGGTATTACTGCAATTTTTGTTGTATTTGGAGCTTAAGGAACTGTGAGAAGACTGTATTATAGAGATAACAGATTTACCATTGTATGAGTTGAATGATTGAATTTACCCGAGGAGTTAAAATGTTTGTGATATCTTAATTACTGATTTGAATTTAAGTGTAAAATTTGTGATTCTAAATTAAATGTTTGTTTTTGTTTATCTAAAGTTATATTTTGCCTGATCTCTTTTACTGCACCATTCATAAAATATTCGAACCAAAGCGGATAAATTAAGTAAGTCAAATATACTCGGCCAGTATATATAATATTAACACCTAAAAGGAGAGATAGTTGTGAGTTGGTTTCTATTTGAACTAATTCAGATATAAAGTGGCGCAGTATTTAAATATAAATTTTCTTTATATTTGAATTAGAAATCAACTAGCAGCCTTCTATTTTGTTTAAGAACATCATAGTAAATAACATGTCAGATCCAAGGTATAGATTAAGACGAAGTAGGATCCAACAGCAGTGTCCCATCGATGTTTCCCAAACCTCAAAACCTTACATTTGGCTGCATTAAACCGACTCCCCCATTCATTTGCCCATCTATCTAGCTTATTCAAATCCTCTTGCAGGGCTGCTGCATCTGCACCATTACTAATAATCCTTCCCAGCTTTGCATCATCTGCAAACAACTGAATATCCCTTTGCAATCCACTGACAATGTCATTGATATAAAGGTTAAACAATATAGGTCCCAGTACTGAGCCCTGTGGGACCCCACTTGTAACTCTCTGCTTCCTTGAAACTGCCCCACCATACACAACTCTCTGATACCTATCGGACAGCCAATCCTGAATCCAGTTGACCAATCTGATATCCAGACCTATATGCTGCAACTTAAATATCAGTTTATCATGTGGCACCCTGTCAAATGCCTTTGCTAAGTCTAAGAAAATGGCAGTATATGCCTTTCCCTCATCTAATGCTCTTGTAACTTTATCATAAAAGGCTAGCATATTGCTAAAACAAGAGCGCCCCTTCACAAATCCATGTTGACTCTCACAGATAACATTACCCTCATCTGCCCAATGCTGTATACGGTCCTTGACTACTTTCTCCAAGATCTTACTAACTACTGATGACACACAAACTGGTCTATAATTAGACACTTCTGGTCTGCTACCGCCAGCATTGCATAAGGCGGTAGCAGACACTTTCCAGCAGACAGACTTTCATTGAAAAGCCAGGTCAAAGGTACTATCAGTTCCCTAGCACATTCTCTCAAAACTCGTGGTGAAATACCATCCAGTCCCACAGCTTTACTGATATCCAGAGTACTCAGTATTTGAAGCACACTCTCCTCGTGTACCTCTAAACCTTGAACCTGCCCTATCCCTCTAGCATTTAAACTGACTCCTCCATGACATGAAATACTCCAATAAAGTGTTCATTGAATAATTCTACTATGGCCTCTGCATCTGTCACTCTATTCCCATTTTTATCCCACAATATCATTCTTCCACAGTCATTTCTCCTCCTACTGGCCACATATCTAAAAAAATTCCCTAGGATTTTCTTTGGATCTTAGGGCTAATCTTCTCTCATATTCCAGTTTCATCTTCCCTACCATACTAGTCACTCTTCTGGCCTGTGTCTTATACTCTTCATGCATCTTCTCTTCTCCTGTCTCCTTATATCTCTTCCACAGCCTCTTTTTCGCATTCAATTCCTGTTTAATATTATTTGTCATCCACTATACTCCAAATTGTGTCCTCTTGTTCACTCGTGGTATACAACTTACCATTGCTGCTAACAAATGTTCTTTCATAATTTCCCACGCACTAATGATATCCCGGCCTTCCAATTCCTCCCTCCATGAAACTTCCCCAAGTTGACGTCTTAGACTATTATAATGCCTTATAATTCCACATACATTCCCGTCTCTTTGATACTCCTTCATTTTCCAAGTCAAAACCATATGGTCACTCTCTCCAACTGGTGGGAGAGATGTCATCGCAGTTATTATCAACTCTTCTGATGCTATAACCAAATCCAAAACTCTTGAACCTCTTGTTCCCTCTATTACATGTTGCCTAAGACATTTGTCCCTCAAGAATTCTAGAAATTCCATTCCCTTATTGCTACATGCATCTTCCTCTCCTCCAGTTTATACTACTGTAGTTAAAATCTCCCATAACAATCATTCTTCTTGCACTTGCCAAACTCAACTGTCTAAACATTTCCTGGTCCTCACCCTCTGTACTCCTGGGTCTGTAGCAACACCCCACTCAAAATGAAAGTAAAAAATTTTATGTTGCCATCCAAAAATGAAAAAAGGATTTCAACCAAGAATTAGTGGATGTAAAGATAAGAAAGTAAATTTATTAGGAGAGGGAAAATAAAATAGTAGAGAGATGGGCAGAATATTTTAAGGATTTATTAAATAGAGAAGAAAATGGGGAAAATATTCAATTAGAAACAAGAAAGGACATTGATGTAGAATAGAATATCCCTATAAAACCACTGACAATTAGTGAAATTGAAGCTAAAATACAAAAAATGAGAAATAATAAAGCACCAGGAGAAGATAATATAGTTGCAGAATTACTAAAACATGGAGGGGATTCAATATGTTTTGTACTACCGGATATATTTTCAGCAATCTGGTCTAAAGAAGAAATGCAGGCATCTGGAATGTTGGCATAATCTGTCCTATTTATAAAAAAAAAGGAGATAAATTCGACTTTAGTAATTATAGAGCTATTACGTTACTTAATGTAGTTTATAAAATTCTTGCATCCATAATAAATGACAGGCTTAAAGAAATTACCAAAAAGAAAATAGGAGAATATCAGTGTGGATTTAGATCAAACAGAAGTACCATTAATCAACTTTTCATTATCAGACAGATGATAGAAAAATGTTTTAAACATGCAATAGAACTACATATGTTATTGTATTTATAGACTTTAAGCAAGCATTTGACAGTCTAAACAGAGATAATCTACAAAAAGCTATGAAAGAATTAGAGATTCCATCAAAATTAATTAGATTAGTAATGATGACCATGAAAAACACGAAAGCAAAAGTTAAAATAGGTAATAAATTTAGTGACCTCTTCTAATTTAATAAAGGTGTAAAACAAGGAGATGCACTATCAACAACATCATTTATTATAGCTTTACATTATACAATTAAAGATTTAGATCAAAGAAGAACAATTTTTAATAAATCAAGTAAATTATGTGCTTATGCTGATGATATAGTCATCGTGGCAAGGACTAAGAAATGGTTAATTGAAGTGTATGATGAACTGGAAAGAAAAACTAATGACATGGGATTAGAGATCAATGTAAATAAAACTAAATATATGGTGATGTCAACTTCAGAAATATGAAGAAAACCACAGAATCTACAAGTTGGACAGAAAATGTTTGAAGGAGTGATCAGATTTAAGGATCTAGGAGATATTGTAGAGAATGAGGACAGATCAGCTATAGCAATTAAAGAATGTATTCAAACTGGCAATAAAGCATATTATGCAAATATGAACATGATTAAAAGCAAGCTAATAAGCAGAAGTACTAAAATACTTGTATATAAAACACTCATTAGACCCGTGGTTACATATGGAATTGAAGCGTGGACTCTTAGTGAAAAAGACCAAGACAATTTGAGGAAATTTGAAAGGAAAATTATAAGAAGAATTTATGGACCTGTTGAAGAAAATAGTGTATGGAGAATATGGTACAACAAAGAAATTAGTCAAATACTAAAAGACGAAGATATTGTTTGGTTCATAAATGGTTAGGTCACGTAGAGAGAATGGAAGACTTTTGTATGCCAAGAAGAATGTTGAGAGAGAAGATATATGCAACAAGGAAAAAAGGAAGACCAAGATTAAGATGGATTGATAACGTAATCCAAGACTTGACTACTATGAAAGTGAGAGGCTGGGAAAGACTAGTCAAGGATAGAAGATCGTGGAGGCTAAGGCTCACAACGGGCTATAACGCTGGCTGGTAGGTAGTTGAATGGTAATATAACAAGAATCTGTATGAGTTTTGTATATCTGGATGAGGCATATGATAAACATGAGAAGAACTGTTTAAAACACTACAGTTATGTGGTATAAATTGCACATCATATTGAGCAATATGTAGTCTATTCGTATGTAATTTGAGTTGTAAATTAGCATTTGGAATTGAAAGCGGTACGGGAAGATGGCATAAAATCAGGTGTGAGACACAGGTGCACATTATATCTCCATTGTTATTCATCATCTATGTGAATTACATTATGAAGAAAGTGGCATTAGACCTGATATCAGAATTGGAGATATTCATCTTCGCTCTTTTTTAAGAGTACAGCATCATTATACAAATGGTGCTGTACTCTTAAACAAATCCAGGAAAACGCTCCAGGATTGCCTAACTAAATTGAATAACAACTGTAATAAATTTGATATATGAAAACTGACAATAAAAAGATAAATTATGAAAATAGGTAGAAACATGGAGAACATCAATTGAATCCAGAATGGAGAACCTTAGAACAAGTAAAACATTTCAGCTATTTAGGCACAATTTTTTGTTATGATGGCAAAATAAATAAGGAAATATATACAGACTTAGCAAAGCTGGAAGTTAACTGAATAAATTTATATGGAATATAAATTTATTCAGAGAAATTATTCAAAATGCTATACTAGCTGTTTACAAGACAATGTTCAAACCAATTTTAAGTTATTGATCTGAGAGCCATTTAGAAGTAAAATACTTGATTAAATGCTGGATACATAGATATGAGTCTGATAAAAATTAGGGGAGTGAACAGATTGCATCATTGGCAGAACCATATTAGAAAGGAACTTGACATTGTTAGCATTTAGGAATGTGTGAGCAAAGGTAATAGGTGGTTTGGACACTTAAATAGAATGACCTTATAAAGAGGAATACTTCTTCCTTGTTTCCACTTGTCTATTGACATGGGGAGACAAGGAAGTTGTTTCAATCTGCTACTGCCCACAAATCCCTGGTTTCATCTATTTCACCCAAAGATTTCATCTCATCCAAAGAATAAGCTGACCTCCTAGCATCATTCTTTTCCTCTAATTCCTGCATAGATGTTGCAGGAGTTAGAGGAAATGTACTATATGCTTTCTGTGGTCTTTTGGCAGAAAGACATACTGAGAATATTAGACAGCCTAAATACTACAAAGTTGTAAAGCCCTGATGACATCTCTCTGGTTCTACTCAAACATTGTGCTTCAGAGCTAACACCTCTTCTCTATTGTCTCTTCAATCTTCTATACTTAGCTTCTGTCTATCTCATCTCATGGAAGCAAGCATATATCCAATCTATCCCAAAAATGGGAGACAAAAACCTGCTGTCCAACTCCTGCCAGTTATCAATCCTCTCCAAAATAATGGAGACAGCTATCAATGGTCAACTTTTCACTACTTAGCTGATTAACTCATCAGTTAATGAGTGACCATCAGTATGGATTCTCCAAATCTATGGCTGATATCTTAGCCTACATCATCCACCACTGGACATGTGCCATGGAAAGGTTTGGAGAAACGTGTTGTCACCCTCTATTGTCTCATCAATCTTCTATACTTAGCTGACACCTGTTCCCATCTCACGAAAGCAAGCATATTATTATTACATGACACCTCCATGCAGTCCAAAGACTCGTCAAGGGAGGGCATCTACTCTACAACTCTCTGTCTCCACCACTCACTCAATCCATGAACTACAATGAACCCCAGCTACACCAACGCCATCTACCACCCACCACAACTTTCACAGACAATCACAAACATCCATGTCCACAGCAGGATTTGAACCAGCAGCCTTTTGGCTGGAGAGTGGATATGCTAACAACTTGTCCAACCAGGCTATTCAACCTATATAGCCTTTAGGCCTGCTTTGCAAACTCCCTTCCTTCAGTCTACCTGCCACCCTCTGTAACTTGATAGCAAGTTTTCTCTCTGGTTGTTCACTGTGTGTCATAGTGGATGGCACCTTCTCTTCAAACTTTACCACCAATGCAGGAGTGCCTGCTCCTTTCTTTCACCTACCCTCTTTTCTCTTGTACATAAATGACCTACTCTCAATCACTACAAATCCTGTGCGTAGCTTTGCTGATGAAAGCACTCTCCATTCATCCTACCTCTTTGACAAACCATGTAGTTCCCAGACATCCCTTACATCAAAATTATCTACAACCAATGCCTTAAACACTGATCTCCATACCATCCTTCAGTGGGGCAAGGATAACCTAGTTGTCTTCAATGCTGCCAGAACACAGTCCTGCCTTTTCTCTTGCAAAAGGAATCTCAGCTCGCCTTCAGTAATACATACATCACTGGACAGGATGAACTCTCTCTCCTTTTTGACTGACATTTACCTCCAATCTCTCCTGGTACAAATGCATCACATCAATAGCTTCCTCATCTACTAAACTAGGAATCCTTTTCTGCTCAAGAAGCTATTTTACACCTGCCCAGCTACTAACCCTATATAAATCCCAAATCTGGCTGATCTTAGAATACTGTTCATGCATTTGGGATTGTACACCTAAAACATTTTTAAAAATTTCTGATGTTATCCAGAGGAGAGCAATTTGGCTCATAGATGATCCTTCCCTCTCAGGCTCATTTCAACCTCTATCCCACAGATAATGTTTCAGTGTTGTGTTTCTTCTACAGGTACTTCCATGATCACTGCTGCAGTGAATTGGCAGACATCTCTCCTTGCTGTTAAGCCTGTTAAAATAAAAGCAGCAGCTGTCCAGCTTTTCCTTTCAGTACAACTGCAAACTCATCGAACCTGCTTCTCCTCTTCCTCTTTTATTTCATCTACCTCAGTCCTCTGGAACAGCCTTCTCCATTTGCAACAGTTTTAACCTACAACTCATCAAGAAAAATGTCAGATTTCTTCTTTCTCAATCTTTATTTGCATCACTGGCATACATACTATAGATTCTAGTTACCTCTCTTTTGGGATAATTAAAAAAAAATCCTGGAGTACAGTTCCATTAGTGTGGTACAGTCCATGCAGTTAGCCTAGTGGCTATGCACTTTGCAACAATATGCCTGGGGAAGGAGTGTCCTGGGTTTGATTCTCATCGGCGATGTGAGGAGCTTAAGGATCTTCCTCAGCCATAGCCAAGTTAGCCAGTCTTGGGCGTGGACAGCAGGTTTTTTCCCCCAAGTTTATCTGGGGTTTTTCATCCCGCAAGCAGGCAAACCGGCACCGTGAACACACGGATCTGCAGCCATAAATACTTAACCTCCCCCATGAGAGGGCACAACTCGCCCCAATAGGAATGGGGGAGAAAAGGGAGGAAACTCCATATGAATAAAATCAATAAAATAAGTGTGGTACACAGTTTGTAATCTTTGTATCCCAAAATGCATAACTTATCACTTTTCCACATTAAAGTGACATCCATTATGTTTTGCCCATACTGTCAGCCTGTTTAAAGCATCCTGCAAGCTCTCTACATCACCTTGATTAATTATTGCCCTAATCAACTTTTTCAACATTATCAACAAACTATTCAATATTTTCCTTCACATTACTTCCCATATCATGTAGAAATTAAACAGTAATGGCCCTAGCACAGCACCTTGTGACACACCTACTTACCTGCATTCTCCTTCTCCACCTACCACTTTTTGGTATCCAACAGAATCATCCTGTAGCGGTTCCCTTTATCCAACAAAGTTGTCACTATTATAAAAGGGTAGTAAATTTCTAGGGCATGACTGACCCCTTCATAGAGTATCATATTCTTATCCATCCGTTCCTGAATTTTCTTTTGGACCAGCTTTTTGAGTACTTTTACCATCACCACTCCTGAGATTTTGATTGTCTATAATTTGTTACTGCAGTTACCTCTCTTATGCAAAGTAATTATTTTGTTCTCTTTCCAATTCCTTGGAACTATCTCGAAGCTGTGATTTAAAGAATCAAGTCAGAGGCATTGCCAGTTTCTTTGCTCCTTCTTGTGGAACGTGAACTGATATCTTATCTGATCCAGTGGCTGTATTTACATTAAGGTTCTGCAATATCTCAGAAATCTCCATTCCCACACCTGTCACATATATCACAGCAGTGGATGATATACTCTTGCAAAGTGTTCACTCAGTAACTTAATTATTTTTCTGCTTGAGTCATCCTACTGCCATCAGGACTCATTAAGTTTATCTCCCCATAGTTGTTCTTCTCTTATTTTCCATGCAGCGAAAGAACTCTTTAGGATTTCCTTTGGCCTGCTTGGCTAGTTTCTTCTCATAATCGGATTTTGCCTTCCTTACCATACTGGTCACCTTTCTTTTTTGACCCTTGCACTGTTCGTGAGCTTGGTCACCTTTTCCTTATATACCCTCCACAACATTTTTTTGTAGTTCATGCTTAGTGATACTACTCATCCATCTAACTCCCACCTGATTAACACCCTCCTGACTGTGGGTATACAATCTTATATTGCATCCTCCAGATATTTACCATGCACTGCTAATATCCTTTCCCTGCAGGTTTTTATGTCATGGCACAACTTCCAGTTGGCATAATCACCTGCTTTGTAGTACTCCCTTCTTGACAGAATATTTCTCAATTCTTTACATCTAAAGTGAAGACTGCATTGTCACTCTCCACAGTCGGAGGCATCGTGATAACTCTTCTGATCCTATAACCAGATCCAGTACTCTCATACTCCAAGTCCCCTCCATCACATACTGCCTCAAGTAATTATCTCTCAGTAGGTGTATAAATTCCATTTCCTTCCTGCCATGTGATCTTCCAGTCTATATCTCCATAATTGAAGTCCCACATAATTACATGACCTGCACTCATTATACTAATTTGCTGATGCATGTTTTCTTGATCAACACTGGAACTCCCTAGCCTATAGTGGCAACCAACTATATATTTTGTCTTATTGATCTCAATCTTGCATCAGATTGCTTCAAAAGAACAGCCACCCTCCCACCTGATTGCTGTGTGTCTATAGGATTGCTTTACCTCTCTGTGCTCTGGCTTTCTCCTCACAAACATAAAAACTTTGAATATGTTTGGTTGTAGTTAAATTTATATCCAGGTATAAATATGAATATGGGCAGTTTGTGGAGTTCATGTTATTGTTCCACAAAATGGATTATGTCTCCTGGTGAAACATGGTTAACCTTCCAAACGGCCAGGACGTCTATAAATGTCCAGCTAAATCTGGATATGATTCAGCCCACCTGTTGAAAGAACCTGGATAAGAAGTGCAATTTGACTGTCATGTCCATTAGGTGTGATTAACCTTCATGCTGAAGAGAACGGTTAATCGGATTATCTCACATTCGTAGCTGTCTCTCAGTTGCCATATAACAAGAAACACACTTCCTTGTTCTATGTTGGGTAACGAGATTTTAGTTATATAGGATAGTCTAAAAATAGAGAAATTATTTATATTTTTGTTTTCTCTTTTTATCGTAGAATACAATTTTAATGTCTGGACAAAATAAAGATCTTGCATAATTTCTTCACTTAAATATTGCCTTACCTTGGAGAACCAATTTAATTTTTAATTTTTTTGCGCTAATTTTTTTCTAATCGCTTACTAGACAAAAACATTTTTCTTTGTTCTCTAAGAAATTAATTCACGATAATTATTTGAAATATTCTTTTAAAAAAAGAAAAGAAAACCGGCTGCTGATGTTCCAGATTATGTTATTTTTATTTTTGTACAAAACCATCGAAATCGAATAATACTTCACAAATTTCCTTTAGGACACGTTTGAGCAACTTTGCTTTATAGAGAATAACATGAAATTCTTTAATCATATCACTAAATTTTTTCTTCATATTGTATAGTAATCTACTGTTTTTTGTACTTTCATTTTCTTGGTTTCCTTGTATAATTGGTCATTACAAAATGAAATTAACAGTTATGATTTAAATTTATATTTAGATATTTTCTGCATAATTCAGATATTTTATTCTCCAATTTTTAAAGTAAGCGATACATTTGCTTATTTTTATCATTCAAAAAATGTATATCAAATGCATCAAATGTGAAATTTCATTTCCTTTCACAATAGAACTGAACTTTATTTCACCTCTGATAGTTTAACCTCCCCCTCCTCCCCGTTGCATCACTATCACACACCCGAAAACTGTTATGAAACATAGGTACAGTTTTTATTTAATTCGTTATTTTTTTCTAGTAATTGTTCCACATAACTTTAATTTTTTGATACTGAAACTATGTGGTGATTATTATAAATTAGCAAATTATAAATCACAAAATATACATATTATTTCCTGATTATTATAAATCAGGAAATTATGTGATATTCGGTAATAGACGAAATTAATATTTAAAATCACTGTCATCCTTCAAATGCAATATCAGAATAAAGAAAGTGGAAAACCAAACAAGAAACTTCTGCACGTAATATATTCAGATATTGCTTGAGGCTCTTTAGTGTGCTGCATGTTCTATTGTTCTATTTCTCAGTGGGGGTTAGTAAATCTCCGTTAGCTTAGAATTGGGCAGAAAGGAATTACTGGACAGAAAGGAATAATTAGTAAGTATACTTAAGACAATTCATTTACGAGATGGCAAGCAGCAATTCTCGCAGTAAACTTTGGAGCCTAATAGATATCAACACGCTCCTTACATTTATAGCACTCTTGATTGTGCAAGGTACCGTGAAAAAGCCAGCTCTCAAAATGTATTGGTCTACAGACTGGATTCCGAACACGCCAATGTTTCATGATGTTATGCCTGAAAAACAATTCAGTCTCATCATGAAGTATTTGCATTTTCAGAATAATGAGGAATACGATCAGGCAACACATCCTTGCCCAGTCCTCAACAAAATTTATGATTTTCTGATGAAAATCTGTCAGAAATGTAGATCACTCTACATTCCTGAGAGAGACTTGCGTATCGATGAAAGCCTTATGCCATTCAAAGGTGACTGAAATGTAAGCAGTATATTCCCAAAAAGAAAACTAAGCATGGCGTAAATTTTTTATGCTTTGCGAGTCGGAAAGTGGATATCTTTAGGATTTCAAACCTTATACTGAAATGTAAGCAGTATATTCCCAAAAAAGAAAGCTAAGCATGGCGTAAATTTTTTATGCTTTGCGAGTCGGAAAGTGGATATCTTTGGGATTTCAAACCTTATACAGGAAAGCAAACTGTAATCGAGCATGATAAATATTTGGATCTCCCCTTATCGATGCATGCAGTAATGCAGTTATTAAACCCTTTACTGGGGAAAGGTTACTGCATTACAATGGATAATTACTATATGTGTCCTGAACTCGCTGATTTGCTTTTACTGCATCGTACAGATAGTTATGGTACTGTAAATGCAAAAAGGCGAGACATGCCTCCAGATCTGGCTTCAGGAAAGCTATTGAAGGGGGAAATCCATGCTTATCAGCAAGGGAGAGTCTTTGCACTTCGTTGGAAAGACAAAAAAGATGTTTTTCTGCTGTCTTCCCTGCACAATCCATCAACGGAATCCGTGGAGAAGCATGGTTTGAAGAAAGAAAAACAAATTGCTGTGTGTGCATACAACGACACTATGGGAATGATAACTGCTGATCGACAGGTGCGATCAGCAGTTATCATTCTACTCTGTAATGAGGAAACAGCATAAAAAATATCACAAAAAAGTGTTTGGACATATATTGGATTTTGTTATTTGGAACAGTTTCCTTCTGCACAAGAAAAAATGTTTGTCTACCATAACATATCTAGAATACAGAATAGAAATTGCGAAAGCATTGCTGCATGCACATGCGCCTTCTTCAGCAAGCAGAAAAACAGGCAGTCCTTATTAACTCAAAATTTATTAACTCAAAAGTTAATAAATGTGTGTAATAAAAAAAATATCAGAAAGGAAACAAAAATCTGGTGCCCTGAGTGTAAAACTGCTTTGTGTGTTTACCCTTGCTTTAGGGTGTTCCAACCTGTTCAAGAGTTTTAAATTTTGAACAGTGTGAAATAAAAAATGTTTCTTTTTCAGGGCCATCAAACAGTCCTTTTCAGGACTACAAATATTGATAGAGGGATACCTGAATGTACTGTTTCCTTTTCATCTTGAAGGCTAATTTTTAAGTTCTTTTTATAACACAGAGTGATAATTTCGAAGGAATAAGATATAAGAGGAACTGGAATACTCTTTCCATTTCCTCTTGAACTGGAAAGAGTATTCCAGGTGAAGTATTTCACGAAAACAATAAAAAATAATAAAATAATATCTATCCTACATATATATATATATATATATATATATATATATAAAATGATAAGCTTTTTATGTCGTTTTTTGAAACGTTTTGAAACTCGGGCTACCCTGAGTGTCAAGTCTTCAAATTTCGAGTCATCAGAATTCAAGGAGAACCGGCTTACCAGTCTGGGACTCGGGGGGGGGGCATAGGGGAGGAGTCCCCTTTTGAAGATTCGACACTTGGGCTACAGTAAGCACAAGGGGTCGGAACCCCCTTTCTAGTCTTCAAAATTCAAGTTATCAGAATTGAAGGAGAACCGGCCTACCAGTCCAGAACTTGGGGGGTAGGGTGCCGTAGGCACCAGGGGGGGTGAGTGGAACCCCCTTTCGAGTTCTCAAAATTTGAGTCATCAGAATTCAACGAGAACCGGTCTACCAGTCCGAACTCAGGTGGTTGGGCGCCGGGGGGGGGGGGGAGAAACCCCTTTCGAGTCTTCAAAGTTCGAGTCATCAGAATTCAAGGAGAACCGGCGTCCCCTTTTGAAGATTCGACACTTGGGCTACAGTAAGCACAAGGGGTCGGAACCCCCTTTCTAGTCTTCAAAATTCAAGTTATCAGAATTGAAGGAGAACCGGCCTACCAGTCCAGAACTTGGGGGGTAGGGTGCCGTAGGCACCAGGGGGGGTGAGTGGAACCCCCTTTCGAGTTCTCAAAATTTGAGTCATCAGAATTCAACGAGAACCGGTCTACCAGTCCGAACTCAGGTGGTTGGGCGCCGGGGGGGGGGGAGAAACCCCTTTCGAGTCTTCAAAGTTCGAGTCATCAGAATTCAAGGAGAACCGGCCTACCAGTCTGGAACACAGAGGGTTGGGCATAGCCCCCTAGTTAATAAATGAAATATATAAATAATAACGTAAACATTTTCACCTTTGCCAACACTCAACATTGATGTGATATGGGTTCCAAATTTCTTGTTTCGGAGATATACATGTATTACAAAGTTTTGTAATAAAAATTTCTGCTACAATGAAGTTTGACAGAATCAACAATATTATTACTACCTTATTTCTGTTTCTCGTGTTTGAGAAAAACAGTAAAATGTCACTTATAATTATATCAGATGTTATAATGGAAAAAATAGTAAGAAAAAAGTCATTTGCACTTTCTCTTCAGAACACAAAGAAAGAACATTGTAAATTCAGCCAGTGGAAAAGAAAATACTACATATTTTTCTTCTGTTATCTGATTTTTTTTTTCTTGTACTACAAAGAAGAAATCACTGCATATAACATGGAGTGTGCAGGAGGGAAAAAATCTGGAAATTGGTTACATTATAACGAATAGAGAAATCATGTCAGAAAAATTATTCACGTAAGATTCTAATCTCAGCAGACATAACATTTTTTTCTAGATTAGATATCTAAAGTAACTGAACCTTTGCTACTATTTTACACTAAAATGAATGGGTATGTTCCCCAAGTGATTTACGTTTGTAACAGTTGTCTTGCAAACAATTTATCAAATAAATTCCCTGAAATATTCGCAGATTGATTAGGTCTATATACCCCCCCCCCCAAAAAAAAAGATTATGAAACGCATATGCACCTTTTCTTTGAAAATAATTCAAATCCTCTTTTTCAAGATAATTGTATGAAATAATTTCTAATTTTTTGATAATAAAAGTGAAACTGATCATGATAAATTAAGAAAATATTTTGGCATAAATAATGTATAAGCATGTAAACGAAATGTCAGTATTTCTGTCAGGATATTGGTAATCAACAATCGAAAAGGAAACGGCAAAGGTTGGTCGATTGGTAGAGCCTCTGCTCCTAATGGCTCAGTTAAGTAAGTTTGTGTGCGGTTAGTAGTTGGAAGGGATCCAATCGTTCGATGCTGTTGGCACACTCTCCCTCGATGAGTCTTTGGACTCCCTGGAGGTGTCAAATAATAATAATAATAATAATAAGACATTCTTGATGTATTCTGCACTACAGCCTGAGGCTCTTTAGTGTAACTTTAGTGTTCTCTCCTTTCTTTCTCAGTAGCACTGAGAGTAATAAGCCTTCAGCTTTTCCTCCAGCTAAGAGGATATTACCAAGTATTTATAAGACAGATTATTTCAGAAATAGCTTCCAATAGCAGGAGAAGTAATATTTAAATTTTTTTAAAGAAAAACAAACAAAAATAATACTACTGAACTTTCTTTTGTGTGGTATGCATATAAACAATTTTGCATGGTGAAAATATAGCATATTATATCTAAAATTTCACATAATTTCAGCAGACAGTAGAACAGCTGGTTTTAGATTGCGAATAAATAGTACAGAATTAGAAGCTTCACGGTACAATCTGATTGCCGTATATCTTTTGTCAAAATGGTAAAATGAAGTAATAGATTTTGAATACTGTCTAGAAAAACTTTCAAACCTGTAGAAGTTTAGAGTAGTTATGTAATTGAGTTCCAGGAGAGGATAAGGAGGGGGGGTAAGCATTAGAAAATCTTCAAAATGAGCAAAAATTTTGAATCATTCCGTATATGATATTTTTCACATTATATTTTCAACATATCTACGAGGATATGCACTGGATATTATCGTAATATGCATAATACAAATAAATAAATAAATAAAAGATGAAGGTGAAGAATCACTGCTAAAATATCATTGGATATAAATTTTTGATACCAGAAAGACTCGCAATTGGAAACTGAGTAATGCATTTTAACATTTTTTTTTTTTAATTTTGTCTTTATGAATAACAAAAAATCGTTTCTAAAACTGAAATGTGATGATCCATATAATGCTATTTGGCTAGAAACGAAAACCAAAGGACATATTTATTTCGATAAATATTATTTAAAAATATAAATATTCGACATAATATTTTCAAAGCAAAAATTTTAAAATTCTGAAATTCGAAAAAAATTGTTTCTACATTATAAGTAAAGTGAAAGAACAATCAGTGCAACTCTTCCGGTGCACTGATTTATAGAATAAAATACACCAAATTTACTATCAGTAAATAGATTCATTGCAAAGGCTGATTGGTGGTCATTTCAGGATTGATTTTTTTCGCATATGTGAAATTCATTTCAATTTTTGGGAAGAGACACAATAAATCATTTTAGAGGCAAAAAAGGTCAAATAGCTTAGGACAGTAAATGAAATTCTAAGCAACACAATAGACGTAAAGACAGGGGGACACAAAGTTCACTCAGCAACAGTTAATCCACTAATGGCTATAGAATAGCCGTAACGAGATTAACAGTGGAGGAAGGTAATGGTATGATAAAAGGCAAAATACCAACAAAGTTTTGATCCATGAAAAAAGCTAGGGAGAGCTGACTATTTCATCCATACCAGCCAGTTGGTTGGTTAAGAAGGATGTGAGGTATAGTTTCTTTTTTTGGGACATGTGGTGTAGAATGGTCTGTTAAGTGTTTTGAGTATGTCTTTGGCTCAGTTGTGTTCAAAACGAGATATGGTAGGTATGAGTGACTGAAAGGATCTTCTCTCAGTGAGTCCTCAACTCTAGAAGGGACTGCATGATTATGTTTATTGTTTATTTATTTATATGCTTAGTTATTTATCTGCCTTCATCAGTTGAACAGCTGTTAGATAGTTGTCTGTCTCATTTGTGTTTAATATAAACTGTTTTCCTTGCCATGCTTATCTTTGTTTATTGTGACCAGATAGAATTAGTGGCATTACATGGTAATTGCCAGCTTTTGCTAACATAGTGTTTATTTAAATTAAGGGGATATTAAATCCCACATTGTTTTAAAACCGAATAAAAAACTCAAAGATTGGAATCAGAGAGTTTCATGCCAAATATAGTGTGTTTAGATAGTGTTTAGAGCATTTAGTTTCATGCCAATAGAGTGTTTAGCTTCTGTGCAGAGCTATTACATGACCAGTCACGCTTTTAGTATTAGTTACTAAATATCACATTGTGTTCATGAATTACCGTCACCTTATTTAATGTGTGATTTTTCATTTATTCTACTTGCTACAGGTTCCATAGCAGTGTGATGTGTGAATTGAATATTTTATCTTTCAGCAATGCCCTTTGCCTTCTGTACACGTGAAAAAGTACCCTGGTGTGAATTTGCTGAGTCAGCTGAAACAGGACCCACAACGCACTTTTGTCAGCAGGTGAGATTCAACACTTGTTTTAAATTAAATATTAAAGTATTATGGATCCTTTTTTTTTTATTCATATTATATGCAGGAATATGCAAAGGGTAATCTACATGCAAAGTCATTTATGACTAATTTTGTGTATGAGATCATTTGACTTTGCTGTGTTGCGCTAAGTACCCATTACATTTGGAATGCATATCCTACCTTTGTACATGGGTGTGTGTGTGGGGGGGGGGGGGGAGAGGGATATCCTGCCTTAAAATTATGTCATGAAGTTAACATCTAGATTTATTTTTGAGTTTTCATCAGTATAAAAAAAAAAAATAAGTGGCTATGCTCCAGAGATGTAGAGAAGCGAGTGTAGAGTAGATTTAAGAAAATTTTTTTTTTATACAGAGGGCGGTAGATAAATGTTACTGCTAGAGTGTGTTGTAAATGCTAAATATGTGAATGAATTCAGTATGATAGATGTGTTGCTGGTTGCAGAGTGGGAAGATGACCTCCTGTAATGGGTCTGTTGACTGAGTTTTCTAATAAGAATAATAAACTCATGAAATTAACATGAATTAATAACAGAAGCATAGCCCTTACTATGCAAAAAGAAACTGTATTATATGTTTACTAAACTGAATTTGAAGAAATTTTGGAAAGCTTTTAACTTGTTGTAATATTATGTTAGACAAATTATATTAAAAATATGAATAACAGTTTAACATATGTAAAATTTAGGGATTTATTGGTTCTTATCTTATGATTTGTTATAAGGCATCATTAGGACTTGAAAAATACTCACCCACTTGCCTCTGGTGAGTATATGCAGACTGGACAAAATAGAATACTTTGTATTTAATAAAAAATAACTTCTTAAACAAAATCATTTTTTTTTTAACTTTAATAATACACCGAAGAGTATGCATACAATAAAAGGTCATTCTTTCTAATAACAAAAATTAATGTAACAAGTTATATTTTTTAAAACATCAATGTTTTTATCATTTTTCCTATTTTTATTATTTATTGACTACTACTCAGAATGATGATTAGTGGCTGTATCTCTATAAAGCTACTAATCACTTTTTGGGATGCCTAGTGACTTATTACATCATATCATTAAAAAAAAATTCAGTAATGGATGAGTATGATATTTTTGTGGTGAGTAGGATTTTGTCAGGCCCTGGCATCATAGACAGCTTGCTATAAAATCATAATTGTGAATTCAAAATGTGACATATTTCACTATTTGAATGTAATTGTCACACGTTTCTTGAACTGCTACATGTTTATAACTCAAATTTTGATCACAGCTGTACATGCAAGAAATCTGCTTTTAGAATTCAGTGAACATTCTTAAACATCCATTACAGCAAGATTAGTATTATTGCATGGTTACCTCCATGAAGTTCAAACACTTGTTGCAGGAGACCCAAACTATATACACTGTCTTTTGTACCTCTCCTTGAACTCACTAACTGACAGAGCATTTACAACTTACTCTGGCAATCCATTCTATTCATTCACTACTCCAAATGTCCGTGCGGTTAGCCTAGTGGCTTTGCGCTTTGCAACCATATGCCTGGGGAAGGAGTGTCCTGGGTTTGACTCCCGTCGTCGACGTGAGGAGCTTAAGGATCTTCCTCACCCATAGCCAAGTTAGCCGGTCTTGGACGCAGGCAGTATTGTTTTTCCGCCAGTTCATCTGGCGTTTTTCATCCCGCAAGCAGGCAAACCAGTCCCGTGAACACACGGATCTACAGCCATAAATACTTAACCCCTCGTGAGGGGGCTCAACTCGCCCCAATAGGGACGGGAGAGAAAAGAGAGGAAACTCCATATGAATAAATAAATAAAACTACTCCAAATTATCAGAATGGATTCTTCTTCCTCTGCCATGTGCAGAAGTGATGAGGTGTCTCGCATCTGTGGTTGAACTATGCCTGCCCGCTCATATTCTTCAGTTGATTTTATAATCCATTCCTGCTATTTTTCCGTTGCTGACATGGGATGTCGAAGACAACATTTGTGATGGTGATCATTCTGCCATTATTGCACAATGTCTTCACATGAACCATGTTCTCCTACACGAATGCCCATATGGAAAATAAAAGAGGCTGACTGTGAAATACTTTTTCCGATCTTCCAAAATTTAATGCTGATACAGTCAGTCAAACATCTATCAGTGAAGTATGTAACAGATTGCATTGTCCCAGCAGCAACAGCCTCAATTCCAAAAACATCGTCTCAATTTTCATTCTATCCAAAGCCTTGAATGGAACCAAGAGTGCCAGACAATAAAGATCAACACCGAGCATGGAATATATTTTGTAGATACCCCACTATATAACATACTGTCTCTTATCTGATGTCCTACGTCAGGGTGTCCAACCTGTGGGCCATGTTCAGCTCTGGACTGTTAGTAATCAGGGCTGCATTTATACTTTTTGAGGCCCTAGGCGCATCATCATTATGAGTCCTCAAAAGAACAAGTCTATTTCAGTTAATCAAATTCATATGCATTTTTTTTTAAGTATATTGAAAATAAAAGTTGACATTTCCATAATAACTAATTTTAATAAAATGAAAATAACACAACATTGGTATACATATATTTGCATTTAATAAAAGCATAAAAAAAATCAGTTCTAATTTAAATTAAAAAAAAAAAAATAATAACTAAAAGTTTTTTTTCTGCTTTGGTTTTAGCTAATATATCTGTAATGTTCATAATTAATAGAGTCCATTACATCTGATGCCATGCATAATAACAATAGGTCACTTATTTAAATTAAGGGTGATATTAAATCCCACATTGTTTCAAAACCGAATAAGAAACTCAAAGATCAGAATCAAAGAGTTTCATGCCGAATATAGTAAACTATAAAAGTACCAGCGAATACAAGCGTATGCCAAAGCATGTAGTCCAATACTAGGGCAACTCGTTGCAAAGGTGGGGAAAGTTCTGATCACTATTCTTGGTATTTCCCATAATGTAAAACCCATCTCCTAGGAGATGTATGATGTTATACATTATGGTGGAAGGTCACTACCCAGACCGGTTTCTACCTTTATTGAGGTCTCATCGGTGAGTAGGTAGACCAAATTAATACCAAGGATATAGCGAAAAGAACTTATATACTGCTATATGAGTTCTCCAAAAAGGTGAACACATTAAATTACTTAAATAAAGAGCCAATAGGCTTCACTTCGGCGATGTAACATTATTTAAATTAAGGGGATATTAAATCCCGTATTGTTTCAAAACCGAATAAGAAATTCAAAGATCGGAATCAAAGAGTTTCATGCCAAATATATGGGTTTTACATTATGAGAAATACCAAGAATAGTGATCAGAACTTTCCCCACCTTTCCAACGAGTTGTCCTAGTGTTGGACTACGTGCTTTGGCTTACGCTTGTATTCGTCGATACTTTTATAGTTTACTATATTCGGCATGAAACTCATTGATTCTGATTTTTGAGTTTCTTATTCGGTTTTGAAACAATGTGGGATTTAATATCCCCTTAATTTAAATAATGTTACATCACCGAAATGAAGCCTATTGGCTCTTTATATTTAAGTAACAGGTAACTTGTTTTATTTTGGTGCAAGTTGCTTCTTAAATAAATTTTTATTCATTTCTACACTGAAAATGAGCGTTCAGCACTTGTTTTAAATAGGCATTGTCAAAAATATTTTTAGAATTGTTTTTACTTTTGGAAAAGTAGACCTTACCCATCGTTTATAAATCTGTACATATTTTAATTGAAAAATGTTGAAACATTTTCTTCCTTTATCATTATTAAAAATTGCTTAACTTCATCAATAATTTTTGCTGAGTTCAATATCAGTTCCATAAGATTGTAAAATTTTTAATACTAGTAACAAAGTACTAGTTACTAGTTACAAGTACTAACTTGTACTTGTCTTGATCTATATCTTTCTTCAAAAACATGTCAAACGTATCTAATATGTCTAAATAGCTTTTTCCTTTTTTATTAATTTCCAAAATTAGCTTATTGCAAATGATATTAAAAGTATTAACAATGAAATTTTCTTTGCCATGTAATATATGAGTAATCTCATCATATGAAATTTCGTCATACATTTTTTTCCTGTTATTTTCACTCTTTCTTTTCTTCTGATCTCTAAATTTTGTCTCATCTATTAATAAATTCACTTCTTCATTTAAAGTAGCAAAACTATTTTTTATATCTTAAATAAAATCAACTAAAGACTATAACAAATTATTAGCTAATGAGAAATCCATATTGGGATCTTGTGGAGATTTACTAGTAGCATTTATTCGTTGTAAAATTTTGTCCCATAAAACATCGTTCAAGTAATGCCTCTTTTATGTCCATGGTTTCAAAGCAATATAGCTCTTGCGGACCACCTCATTTCACTTAGTCTTTTAAATGTTAAAGATTTTTTTTTTCTAAATGTTTAAGAGTATACCCCATCTTCTTGTTGGTGATGAAAAGTAATTATATACATTTTGAATAAAATAAAAATATTGCACTGCTTCCAGACAATATTCCACTGTATAGTTGCCAATTAAATGGATCAATTAAATTTCAGTGGATCAAAACTTCATCTGCATTCTACTTTTTACCATGCAATTACCCCCTCCCTCCCTTTTTTTCCTACACAATTATTGTGTCTCTTCCCAAAAATAAAAACGAATTTCACATGTGCAAAAATAATCAATCCTGAAATGACCAGAGATCAGCCTTTGCAATGAATCTAGTAAGTAAATTTGTTGCCTTTTATTCTTCAAATGAGTGTAACGGAACAAGACAACTTTATGTTCTTTCACTTTACTGACAATATAGAAGAATTTTCTTTCATGAATTTTCAATTGTTTGTTCATTTAAAATATTATGCCAAATATTTATATTTTTTAAAATAACATTTATTGAAATAAATATAACATTTCGCTTTCTTTCCTTGCAAAATACCGTTATATAGATCGTCACATTTCAATTTAATAACGATTTTTTTATGAACAACAAATGATGTCAAACTGCATTATTCGGAGTTTCTGATTGTGTCTTTTTTTTTTTAGTATCAAAAATTTATATCCAATGATATTTTAGCAGTCCTTCGCCTTTTTCTTTTGGCTAAAATTGTAGGAGATTTTTTTTTTTTTTTTGTAGGATCCACATTACTATAATATCCTGTTTGTAACCACTGGAGATATGTTGAAAATATAATATGAAGGGTATCCTATACGCAATGATTCAAAATTGATGCTCATTTTGAAGATTTTCTACTGCATCTCCCTCCCTTCTCCTCTCCTGGAACTCAGTTACATAACTACTTTAAATTTCTACTGGTTTGAAAGCTTTCAGACAGTATTTAAAATTACTTCTTTTTTTAATTGAGTTTACCGTTTTGACAAAAGTAATAAAGCAATAATATTGTTGTACTGTCGAAGCTTCTAATTATGTACTATTCTTTGCAATCTGAAATCAATTCTAATGATTTCAATAATAATAATAATAAACATATTGAAAATATAGCAATACTACGCTATATTTTCAATATGTAAAACTGTCTATGCATAATACGCAAAAGAAAATTCAGTAGTGTTATTTTTTTTAATTCTAAATATTACTACGTCTTAGAAATACGCGATAACAATCCTCTTAGCTGGAGGAAAAACTAAGTCACTGCTATTGAGAAAGACAAGAGAGAACGTTTCCCCAGAAATCACACTAAATTGCCTCATGCTGTTGTGCAAAAATACATTCAAGTCTTATTTTGTTTTCGATTGTTGATAGCAGACATCCTAACACAGAAAAACTGACATTTCTTTTACAGGCTGATACAGTATTTATGCAAAAATGATTTCTTAATTTATAGTGATCGGTTTCACTTTTATTATTGAAAAATTACAAATTATTTGATACAATTATCGGGAAATAAAGGATTTCAATTATTTAAAAGAAAAGGCGCATATGTATTACATAATCATATATTTTTTGGGGAAGGAGGGAGGATTATAGACCATTCCTTTCTGTTCAAGTAACAGTCTGTAAGCTAACGAAAATTATTGAGAAAGTGAGGAAAGAACACGTCCAGTAGACACACTAAAAAGTGCCTAACAATAGCCAAATTATTTATTTATTTTACACCTTTCTGATTGATTTACAGATGTTTGACACATTTTATTCTGATATTGCTTTTGTAGGATGAAACTCTTTTTTAAACATCAGTTTCCCCAATATCACATAATTTAATGATTTATACTTATCAAGAAATAATATAAATGAGAAAATATTCAAAATTTGCTAATTTTATAATAGTCACAATTTAATTTCCTATCGGAATATTAAAATTTTCTGGTACAGTTACTTTGGAAAAATAAAGAATTGAAACAAAAAGAAAGTGCACATATATTACCTAGTTTGTGTGGTGATAATTTTGGGAGGGAGTTAGCCATCAAAGGCGAAATACAATTTTAATTCTATTATGAAAATTTTGAAAATAAAATTTCAGTTTGATTCATGCACCTATACATGTTTCGAATGATAAACTGTAGGGAAAGTATCGCTACTTTAAAAGCCACATAATATCAAAATTTGCCAAAAATATGTACATAACAGTTGACTTCATAACTGCCGTTTATTTGATTTGTAGTGAGTGATTAGGCCAAACCAAGAAAGTTGAAGTGTGAAAAACCTACAGATTATTTTATAAAAATTCTGTATTATATGATATGATTCAAGATTTATGTATGAAACTCTATAAAGTAAAATCATAAAAGTGCGAACCTTGGCGCAATCTGTGAACTAACCTTCTGCTAAGATTATGAATAAAAAATACAGAAAACTTAATTTCGGCAGATGACCGCTCTATTTATTTCAAGATTTGGATTTTCATGAATTCATAAAATAATTATCTTGAACCAAGTTCTGGGAGAATAAAATGTATTGGCGATTAAAATTATTAACCAAAAAATTGATAGCGACATTGATCTTCCAAAGTGATACAATATGAAGTGAAGAAAGTATGAAAAGATTTCTTATTTTGCACTGGCATTAAATTAACAACTATAATTATACTATAAAACAAGTAGTAAAAATGAATATAACTCATAGGTATTTAGTCTAATATAACTTAAATTCCGGTTACAAGCAACTGTCTTTCTTGCTATAGGCAACTGAACGTAGCTACGTACTCCAGGTAATCTAGTTAAGTGTTCTTTTCAGCGTGAAGGATTATCTCACCTTCTAATGGACTTGACGGTCAAATTATGCTTCTTAGCCATGTTCTTTCAGCAGCAAAGTCCTTTCCTTTGAAAGGACAGTGGATTTCAAATGGAGGAGGAGGCCTCACAAATTTTTCAGCGGCCTCTAGTTTTTATATTATGAATTTAATATTATTTAAAAATAAGTTTTATTTTGCAACTATAACTAGACTGTTTTTTATATTGTTGTTTCTGAGGAGTAAGGTTTTAAAATGTGGCCCCCATGGAGAGTGAGGCCCCAGCTTGCGCTTATGGTAAATGCAGTCCTGTTAGTAATGCAGCCCCATAAGATCTTAAACTTTTAACATTATTATGTAATGCACAAAAATACGATGGCTTTCTTTCCTTTTTGATACAGGAATTGGAGTGTAGGTTTCAAGATTTCAGAAAAAATTATCAATTTTTTTGTATATTTGCGACTCCATTTTCAGTCGACATAAATACATTACCTTCGAATTTTTTAATGGAATGTAAAGATTTGTAATCAGATATTCAACTCAAAGAAATGTTTGATCATGTCTCTTTGCTAGATTTTTATAAGACCTATCTTCCCAGAGAAAAATGTCCTTCATTTCACAATCATGCTTTATTCATGTCATCACTTTTTGGTAGTATGTGTACATTTCTGAACAACTATTTTCAAGAATGAAGCATACAAAGAGTAAAGTTAGATCAAAAATTTCTGATGAGAACCTTGAGCTCGCTACGAATTGCAACCACCTCCATCGAACCAGACATTGATGCATTGGTTTCATGTAAACAAGGCAAATATCTCACTAGTTTTGTGTTTATGCTGCCCTCTTTTTTTTTAATGTTATAATAAAAATGTTTAAAAAATAGTTTTTTTTTTAAATAAAGGAAGTTTTGTTACTTATGTACATTAACTATATTATACATTTTATATGTGGCCCAAGATAATTCCTCTTCACTCAATGTGGCCCAGACAAGCCAAAAAGTTAGACACCCATGTCAGACATGATGTGCTTTTGCTCAGGCCAAAGCATTTTATGTGAGATATCAGAAAGAGTCAAAAACAATTTACCTCGTTGATTAATCAAACAACAAGTGCAAAAATTGTATGGAATAAAATCCAGAAAATGAAATGTAGGTACAGAACACACCATTTATTTATATTAGACTATAATATATGTGTTCTTGCTGATCCCAAATGTGTTGCAGACACTTTGGGAGAAGACTTTTCCAGAATTTCAGCAACAACTTCATACCTTCCTGAGTTTTTAATATTGAAAAAGCAACAAGAGTGGTTAAATTTTTCTACCAATGGGCTTGAGCCATACACTTAGCCATTTGTTAAGGAGGATTAAAAAGACTTTTACTGTCTCACCCTCGTAAGTAGGTTGTGATGACATCCATTATGAAATGATAAAACATCTTCCATCATCTTCTATGGGTCTCCTTCTCTCGATATATAACAGAATACTTCAGAGGAAGAGTTTCTGGATTCTTAGCATAAGTCTGTTGTCATTGCTATCTCAAAACCAGGAAAGGATCAAACACAAGCAAATCATTATCTGTCTATTCCTCTGACCAGCTGTCTTTGTAAGATATTGGAGAAAATGGTTACCAGATCTCTGTGGTATGTAGGAAGTAACAATCTTCTCTCCAATATGCAATGTGTGGCTTTCAATTTTAGACCATTTGGTCCATTTAGAAACTTGTATAAGGAGATGCATTCCTGAAACAAGAACATCTGGTTTCAGTGTTCTTTGACATGGAAAAAACTTATGACACATGGAAATGAGGCATATTAAAGATCTCTATAACCTAGATCTCAGAGAACAACTTCTGGTATTTATTAAAAACTTTGTCCTGGCAAGCTTTCCAAGTCAAAGTGTGAAATATGCTATCTTGGCCATATGGTCAAGAACAGCATGTTCCCCGAGGCTGTCTTAAGTTTGTGTATTACAAGGATCACTCCTTGGTCTGCTGTTATTCAATCTGATGCAATGATAGGTAGGGTAATCATGAATGCGGCTGATATGCTTTGAATAGGCTGGAATTGTGGACATGAGAAAATGGATGTCATTTCATTTCAGTAAACGTAAAGTCATGCACTTTGGGGTGATTAGATATATAATGTCATTGGTGGGATTATGCCAGAAGAAACTGATCAGAAACAGACTAGGGATCTTGGAGGGTTAGCAGGTAGGAAGTTGAAGTTCAGGGGCCATGTAGCAAATATTGCAAATTCAAATCAAAAGATAATTGCAATTTAAAGTATACATTTTTGGTCGTTTTTATAATAGAAATACAATTTTATTAATACAGACCAGTATTTTACAATAAACATTTATTAAAACCTACCAGTTTCGCCAGCAAACTGTCTGGCTTTTTCAAGGCATAACGGAGATATGAAAGTAAATGCAAATTAAACGGAACATAAAAAAACGTTGTAAACCAAACTAGTATCTATGGTTACACGTTTCGCGTGACAGAGATGGCTTATTGTTCTTATTCATTATCACGCATGCGTGTTTGTTGTAGACTTGTAATGTGATTACTGGCTAGCTGTAGTTCAGATTGATTGAGAGAGAGGATCAAGTTTTTCCACGAACTGTTTAGAATTATACCCTGATTTCTGTTGAGGTTTCTGCCAGTTATTAGTACTATTGTGGCTTCCTTAAATACACGATGTCTGTAGTCGTCATCTAGATATGGCATGGAGCTGTTTTGCCAATCTATCGTGTGGTTAGACGTGCAGAAATGATGTGCTAAGCTGGAAGAGATGCTTCTGTTGTGGTTTACATCACCAACATGTTCTTTTTGTCTAATTTCTAAACTTCGTGAAGTTTGTCTGATGTAGGCAAGACCACAGGAGCAGGGAATGTAATATACTCCTGGATATTTGTAGAACGGAACTTTATCTTTTGGAGATCCTAAAACTTGTCTGATGTTGGTGGTTGGTTTGAAGACCAGTCTGATGTTGTGGGCTCTTAGTATTCTTGCTATTTGATAAGAAATTGACTTGATGAAAGGTATCACTACAGTAGAAACGTGCTGACGGTGGGATTCTTCTTGTCTGGGGTTGTCATTGTATAGATATTTTTTGATGATGTTTTGAGGATATCCATTTTGTGATAATGTGTTGGCTATTAGTGAGAGTTCATTCTTTGTATCCTCCCCTTCTGATATAAACTTTTTGGCTCTATGTTTCAACATGTGGATAATACTCAGTTTGTGTGACTTGTGATGGTTTGAAGTATAGTGAAGATATCTTCCAGTATCTGTGGGCTTTCTGTAAATGGATAATTTGACACTGTTAGGTTGTTTTTTTTATCAAAATATCTAAAAAATGCAGTTGGTTGTTGTTTTCTACTTCCAGAGTGAATTTTATCTTGCTATGTATTGAGTTGATTTTATCCACAAACGATTTAAGGTTGTCTAAGCTGTCTTGCCATATGATGAATATATCATCCACATATCTCCACCATGTAGATGGTCTCGGAGAGATTGCAGAGAGAATTTCTTTTTCAAGTTTTTCCATGAAAAGGTCTGCACAAACCTTTTTGTGCAGACCTTTTCATGGAAAAACTTGAAAAAGAAATTCTCTCTGCAATCTCTCCGAGACCATCTACATGGTGGAGATATGTGGATGATATATTCATCATATGGCAAGACAGCTTAGACAACCTTAAATCGTTTGTGGATAAAATCAACTCAATACATAGCAAGATAAAATTCACTCTGGAAGTAGAAAACAACAACCAACTGCATTTTTTAGATATTTTGATAAAAAAAAACACAAACTGAGTATTATCCACATGTTGAAACATAGAGCCAAAAAGTTTATATCAGAAGAGGAGGATACAAAGAATGAACTCTCACTAATAGCCTACACATTATCACAAAATGGATATCCTCAAAACATCATAAAAAAATATCTATACAATGACAACCCCAGACAAGAAGAATCCCACCGTCAGCACGTTTCTACTGTAGTGATACCTTTCATCAAGTCAATTTCTTATCAAATAGCAAGAATACTAAGAGCCAACAACATCAGAGTGGTCTTCAAACCAACGACCAACATCAGACAAGTTTTAGGATCTCCAAAAGATAAAGTTCCGTTCTACAAATATCCAGGAGTATATTACATTCCCTGCTCCTGTGGTCTTGCCTACATTGGACAAACTTCATGAAGTTTAGAAATTAGACAAAAAGAACATGTTGGTGATGTAAACCACAACAGAAGCATCTCTTCCGGCTTAGCACATCATTTCTGCACGTCTAACCACACGATAGATTGGCAAAACAGCTCCATGCCATATCTAGATGACGACTACAGACATCGTGTATTTAAGGAAGCCACAATAGTACTAATAACCGGCAGAAACCTCAACAGAAATCAGGGTATAATTCTAAACAGTTCGTGGAAAAACTTGATCCTCTCTCTCTATCAATCTGAACTACAGCTAGCCAGTAATCACATTACAAGTCTACAACAAACAGGCATGCGTGATAATGAATAAGAACAATAAGCCATCTCTGTCACGCGAAACGTGTAACCATAGATACTAGTTTGGTTTACAACGTTTTTTTATGTTCCGTTTAATTTGCATTTACTTTCATATCTCCGTTATGCATTGAAAAAGCCAGACAGTTTGCTGGCGAAACTGGTAGGTTTTAATAAATGTTTATTGTAAAATACTGGTCTGTATTAATAAAATTGTATTTCTATTCTAGATAATTGCAATGCTGAAACGAACTTTGACATATAAAGATAAGGATATCATTTTGCCTCTTTACAAGGCCTTGATAAGACCTTACTTGGACTATTGTGTGCAGGTCTGGTCTCCTGGTTTCTGTTGCGATTCTGATACAGTGGAGAGAGAGAGAGTGCAAAGAAGAGTTTAAAAAATGATATCAAAATTGTGGAATACTGATTATGAAGACAGATTGAGAATTGTAGACTGCAGACACTAGCAAACAGGAGAAAGAGGGTTGATATAATTGAGACTTACAAACTTCTGAAAGGTCTACAGGATTTTCGTTGATGGAATTTTTTATTTTATGGAGGGTGGAGAAAGTACAAGACAACATTCTTGGAAGCTGAGAATGAATGCCACTAATAAGGGGGTGAGATTTAGATTTTTCTGTTATAAAGTGGTGTGTGTCTGTGTGGTTAGCCAAGTGGCTATGCGCTTCGTAACCATATGCCTGGGAAAGGAGTGTCCTGGGTTTGATTCCATTGCTGACATGAGGAGCTTAGGATCATCTCAGATATGGCCAAGTTAGCAGTCTTAGGCATGGACTGCATTGTTTATCTGGGGTTTTTCCTACTGCAAGCAGGCAACCGGCCTTAAGAACATAACGCTTCTACAGACATAGGATACACTGCAAGGCATAGGACCAACCACCTTATCCTCATATAATGGTTGTGGTTATAAGGAATGGAAACCCCTCAACACTGTAAAGGTAAAAGAGGGAAAAATTAAGAAAAAAAGAAAGTGGTGTGTGATTGGAATGGATTACCATTGGATGATGTGTGTGCAAACAGCATTAATCATGAACAAGTAAGACAGCTGGTGTATGTAGTATGTTGCCTCCCTCGGTGAGTCCCTGACTCCCTGGAGGTCTCTCTAAATAATAATAATAATTCTATAATAATGTAGTTCTGCAGCACTCCTATACCAAGAAATTATATATACTTTACCCAAGGAAGCAAAACAGTGTTTTGCAAGTGAAATGTATTCATGTCTGAGCAATTTCTTGGTATCTTTTAATGTGAACCAAGGTAAATATCTTTCAACATCTGTCTCTCATCCAGAGATTTTTATGAGTAAGGTCTAGCACCTTTTGGCTATACAGAAGCTTTTGCTAATGCAGAAGTTATGAGATATATATGAGTTCTGCATTACTTCAACCTTGGTATCTCTCCCAGGTCTGGCTCTTACTGATGAGACCTCAGTATAGGTTGAAACTGGTCTGGATAGTGGCCCTTCCCATTATTCATAACATTTTACACATCCCAAAGGATATGTACTTTGCATTATGGGATGCATACTAAAGCAAGTAATGTGAAGTCATTAGCCACTATATACAAGTAGCCGAGACATGAATATATTTCACATGCAAAACATTGTTTTTGCTTTCTTGGGTAAAGGATTAAAACTAATTATATAATTTCTTGGTATCTTTAATGTATAATAGAATCAAGGTAAAAAACTTTCAAAATCTTTCTCTCATCTAGCGATTTTTATGAATAAGGTCTAGCGCCTTTTGGCTACTTGTATATGATATATATGACTTCTGCATTACTTCAACCTTGGTATCTGGACACACAAACCAAGCTTCTCATCTACAAGATGGTAATACGCCCGGTTATGACATATGCATCCCCTGCATGGAGTCATACCACGAACACAAACATCCAAAAACTACAGATAATACAGAATAAATGCCTGAGGATGATCTTAGACGCCCCTTGGTACATCAGAAACTCACAAATCCACAGAGAAATCAACATTGCTTACATCTCCTCCCTACTCCTAGATCTTGCTGAGAAATTCTTTGCCACAACAAGCAAGGAAGCCTCAGAATATAACAAAGAAGAAAGACACAAACACAAAAGACCAAAGTCCATCCTACGTCCAGCTAAACTCACAGCCATCAGGTGGCGAGCTTAAAGCTCATTAAACAACCCATTCAAAACACTCCCTTAACAGACAAAGGGGAAAACGAAAAGCATAATTGCTTCACCCATCCAGCCAGTAATGTTATGCGTTTATGCCTTGGTAGTTCTCCTGGGTCTTGCTCCCACTCTGTTCATCACAATACCTATTATACATCTCCTTAAATCTATTCACTGTTGAGGCACTTGCAACCACCTCTGGCAATCTATTCCACTCATTTAACTAGTAAAGAACCATGTCTGCACATCCTTACTAACCATGCTCTTGTACAACTTCCACGTGAGAACCCTTGTTTTTCATTATAATTTCAAAATAACGAGTCACATAGTTTTATGAACAGTTAATAGTAATCACTTTCCAAAACTTTGAAATTGGCATATATTCAGAAAGGTAAAGGTTTAGATGATTTCATAGTATTTCAAGAAAAAGATGATCAGATTTGAATTTGTTGGAATGAAGAGTCATAATCTGGTTCCAAAGAACTCTGTGTTTAGTTTCGGTAGCATGGGAAGCAAGACCAACTTGTCAGATTATAAAAATGCAATGTAGTACACCTTGGATTCTAATCTCAGCAAAGTGGCTAGTCTGTCCAAAGTAGCAAAATTATTTTATTTTAAACTTATTTTAAATTATGATGAAATATTTGATTATAACATTTTAAAAGCACCTTATCTTAATGGAGGGCGAGACCTTTGGATTTTTATAATATTAAGAGTAAAGAAAATGCTTGTGCAAGAAAATGTGGTACATTTTCTTGCACATGCATGCCTACACACTCACATAGAAATAAATCTTCCTTCCTTCCTGTTTTATGCTTTTATGCTTAACTGTAGATTCACACCATGCAGGCTTTCAAAACCAGATCCGATGGAATAAGTTGGTTAATTCTTATTCCTATAATGTACTATGTCTGTATGTTGTGTGTTCTTCTGGCTGGTTTACCTGTTTTGTAGGATGAAAAACCCAAGTGTCCAGAAGGGGAAAAACCCTGCCATTTCCATGTGAGACCAGCTAACTCACCTTCAATTGACAAGCTCTGATAAAGGTTCTTCTTTGAATCCTAGATGGGATTTAAACCCAGGTCTTTCCACCTAAAAGGGCATTATCAAAATTGAGTTCCAAAGGCTTTATGGGAATAAATCTATGAAATAGTTTCTGAATAACAGCAGCAAACAAAACAGCAATTGTGAAAAATGCATCGATCTTTGTAGGATGGATAGAATTATATCACTAGCTGTATCAAACCTAAAGATAGCTGCTTGGTAGTACAGATATGAACAGTGGCCAGAAACATTATCATTAGTATTTATTAGTAAAATATATTGCAACAGTTTATCTACTGTGTAAGTTTGTAGTATTGAACTATACAGAATAATGAAATTTCTGTAATGAAATAACCAGAGTAAAATTTATCTGACTGACTGATATTATTTCTCATTAATACAATAAAATATTCCCATTAAATAAATAAATAATAAACAAAAATCAATCACAGTATCATTTTTGACCTAGCCGGTATGTATGGAAAGTAAAGTTGAATTGATTCGTGCCAGTTTATGGGGGGAGGCGGGGAAACTACGTGAATTGGAATGAAGATAATTTACCAACTAAATTATTCACAAGTTGATGTTTCACCAGTTCAAGCTAGGATTATCAAAGACAATTTAATGATACACACTTAGACTGGGAATGAAATGAATTTTTAATTGCATTACTCCAAATATTTTAACCAGTAACTAATTAACTGGTCATCATTAGTGCATTAGCATAATCACAAGGTAATCATAATCACTAGAATAGAGAATATTAATCCTATTTACAGAGTTGAGCCACATGCTGGAATGCCACATAGCAGGTGGTTAGAATGAAATAGGATTATGATTAAGGCCCAAATATAAAATTAAATTTGGGCCTTAAAATTAAATGTTTCTTCTGGTATAGAACCCCAAACAAAGATGTCAAATAGAAACTATGTTTTTATTTTGACTAATTTCTTTGTTTCACTTCATCAGGAAATAACATGAATAAAATGTTTAAACAATTAAAGTGTGCATTCACTGTTATGCTGGCTGTAACAAACTGTTGATAGATACAAGCGTCATGATGGAGTAAACAACAATAAGATTAAAATTAAGTGATTTGAAATAAAATTTAATTATATGATGAAATGAATGACACATTAAATTAAAATGGGGAGATGCACTATTGTTTGCCATTTATGAGAATGAGATTCTGCCAAATTTTGCAATACAGAAACATTCATTACAATTAAAATTTTGGTGGTATAGAAGCTTTAGTACTCTCTTTAAATAACTGTTCAAACCTAAACCTGCACTGAAGTAAAAGGCAAGTATAGGATCATAGGATATTGTGGTCAGTGTCCACTCCATGCTGAGTAAGGCCGGATTTTTCAGATTTATTGTTGTTGATATAAGATTGGTGTTCTTGTAGTTGTTTTTCAACAGAATGTCCTATTTGTTCAAAGTACAAACATGTTGAACCTGATAAACATCAGGGAGTGAGGGGCCTTTCTTTCATAGGTGGTAACCAAGAGGAGATTTTGTCGATAGGGAAAAATGTAGGAACTAAATTGTATCTTTTCTGGATCTTAGCATTCATCTCAGAGATGTCTGGGATAGAGACTCGCTGTACAGGTTCAGGATTCTTGGTGATGGCTTTAAAAAGTCCAAGATGCATTTTAGATTTCCTTGAGGTGAAGTCATTCTGTAGAAAGATGCATTGGATGGTATTCAGTTCTTGTTTTTTTATGTTGAGCCCATACACAAGAGGTTGGTTGATCAACCTATGGTACATTAGTGCTGTGTATGGGTGGAGAGCTTGGGAATTTTAGCAGATAACAGGTGCTCTGTAAAGATTTGAAAATGTCAATTTTTTTATATGGATTGTGTGCTGAATCTTATATGTCACAGCCTTGTGAAGGCAGGTTTACAGTGAACAGAAGTAGCAAGTATTCCAAAAGGGATATGGCAAAGGAGGACATCCAAAAAGGCTAATTTTCCATCTTTTTCAATAGTGAAGTTGATATATGGGTGAAGACTACAGATTTTGGTTAAATAGGTAGGTAGAGATTCTTCTGAGTCTCGCCAGATAGCAAACACATAATCTACATATCAAACATAAAAGGAAGGTTGGGGGTTGTATTGAAGAGAATTGGAATTCCTCAAGATGCTCTAAGTAGAATTTGGAAATTGCAAGTAATAAAGGGCTTCCCATAGAAGTTCCTTTGATCTGCTTGTCGAGTTGGTTTCTGCACATGAAATAGCCTGAGTTCATTGACAAAGTCACAGTTAGCTATGTCTGGAGGGAACTCTTCTAATAACAGTTGGAGAGTGTCAGCCAGCTAGTAAATGACTGGATATCAAAGCTAACCATGAGGTTTCTAGGCTGAATGGTTAGGTGTTTTTTATTTTTGTGAGAAAATCTGAAGACATCTTCACAGACACACACACACAAGCCTCTGTCAAGAATTTTCATCAGATTTTCTGACCCAAAAAAAAAAAAAAACCCTTACCCTTCAGCCAACAGACCTCATAGTATCTTTCATCTGTAGGAACCAGTTCTATAAGCAGATTGAAGGAACCACTATGGGAAGCCCCTTGTCAGAAAAGTTGCCATTTTCTACTTAGAGCATCTTGGGGAATCCTCTTCTCTTCAATACAATCCCAATCTTCCTTTTGGATTTGATATATAGATAATGTATATGCTATCTGACCAGACTCAGAAGAACCTCTATCTACATTTTTAACCAAAATTAGTAGTAGCCTTCATCCAGCTCTTAACTCTTCCAGAATACTTGCTACTTTTGTTTACTATAAACCTGCCTTCACAGATCATTACATACACAAAATTCAACATATTATCCATTTCAAAACATAGGCATCATCAAATCTTTGTCCAACAGAGCACATTATCTGATCCAATTTCCAAGTTCTCCAAGAAGAATTGAGCACCATACAGTGCATCTTACTACAGAATGACATCTCTGACATGACATACATGACATCTCTGAGATGATTGCTAAGGTTCTGAAAAGATACAATTTAGTTCCTGCATTTTTCCCTATCAACAAAATCTCCTCTTGGTTACCATCCACGAAAGATTAACAGCTCTCCTCTCTTCCTCCCTGGTGTTTACTAGGTTTAATGCGAGTGCCTCTGTTCATATTTTGGAGAAACAGGATGTTTTGTTGAAAAATGACTACCAGAACACCAATCTTATATCAACAACAATAAACCTGGAAAATCTGGCCTTGCTGTAATCTTATTTTATTATTGCTACCCGTTAAATGGTCTGGCACAGATCTCAGCTCTGCAAATAGGACTAACATTCTTTATTCTTGCTTCACCTTGTGATTATGCTAATGCTTTGATAATAGTCAGTTAGGTTCTTGTCAAAATATAGTAATAAAAATGATGTATTCTTGTATGTGTCTAATAAATGGAAATAAAACAATATCAAAAACAAGGACATTCATGCACTGCCTCCCATGTGTATGAATGTCCTTGTTTGCTGCCCTTTGTTGTAATCTTCTGTGATTAATTCTGATTTGAAGATAAAGCAGCGTACCAGAATTTGTGTAGAATCACACCATCATTTCTGCTGCAGGTTAACTTCGTTCTTTAGAATTTGAGCTACTTCCAGGAACAGTCTGTGATTTAAATTGGGATTTGCAGTAGCTTGGTTTTTTTTTTTTTTTTTCCACCTGATGCAGTGGTCTTTTTTCATGGCATATTGTGCTAGTCTGCTTTTTGGTTGTCCATACTGAATGCACTACTTTTTTTCTGATCAAGATGGTTCATTCTCTGTTTGAAACACTGGCTCCCACATTGACAGGGGTACTGTAGATACTGTAGATACCTGAGAAGTAATGAGGATCCTGACAGTCTTTGTTTGTCTCAGAATGGTGAAAACTTTATTCAGAGGCCTGTAGATGGTTTTAATTCTATTGTTTTTAGAAGCAAACCTAATCTCCATGTTGTATCTTTAAGGTAGCTTAGAAATATGGTGCATGTACAATCTGGTGTGTGTGTATGTGACTGTGGAGGATTGTTCATTTTATGGAACAAATCTCCCACCTGAGGTTTCTATTGTTTCTCTTTTGTTCAAATGGTGTGAGCAGAGCTTTTCCTGATGCATTTCCAGTCATGAGGATGAAATTCACTCTGTTCTAGAGGTTAAAGTTTTGAAAATTCCAAATTTCTGGATAGGATGGCGAAGTGGCATGTAGATATCTGCATGTATGTGTGAGCTTATTGTAAACTGAACACAAGAGGGACTCATCTTATTGTCTTGAACAAAAGTATCCACAAAGGCTATAGCTTCCCATTCTTTTTCCTCTTCATTGTTATAACGAAATTGAGTTATGGGCTATGTGGCCAAATGACATATACATTGTCTAATATACCTTGTACTTTGGGTTTGGGGGAGAACTGAATTTAGTGCTAAAGTTTCAAGATTCCATGTAAATTAGTAATAGGAGATGGAATTGGTGAGCCCAGTGCTATCTGTTCAGGTTGTATAAAGAGCTGACTGTTTCAGCTAAAATACCCTGTTTCAAGTTAGCATTTACAAATGTGGGGGGGGGGGGTAGCAGGGATTTTGAAAAGGAGAACTAATGTATCTATTGTCTACTGATACATTCGTGAAAAGGAACGATAACTTTTTACCCTGTAACTTGAAATTGTTACATAAATGATATTTAGGGCATTTTGTTCTGCTTGTCTGAAACTCAATCTTGATTGTTTAAAGTCAGATTTTAGACAAAACACTAGATTGCATGTATCCTGTATCAGAAACTTCTGTTTTATCTTGCCTTCAGTTCAACACATTATATTTTTATATAAAAGTCACATGTGTGCCTTGTAAGAAAGGAAGGCACATCTGTCTAAGCTGAGATGGCTAACTTTTAGCATTTTTATATAATAGTTAACTTGAGAAGTATTGTTGATAATATGACAGAGAAAAAAAGTAAGAAAGAATCATAATTTACTCTTTTGGTGAGAAATACATTTTTATCAAAATTAAAGAATATGTTGAAGATATACATACAAGGATTTTTGCATAATTTGAAATGTTTACTTTAATCCTTGATAATACTGTATGTTTTCTTTTATATTCATCTTCACATGCATATATCCTTTGCTAAAATCCTAATACAACATAAAGAGGAAAACTAATTACATTGTAGATGAAGTTGAGGCTTTTTTATTTTCATCTGATGGTTTGCTAAACAATATATAATTTTAAATTATTTTTTTTTACAACATAAAATGAGTAATTATTGTAATGCATTTAACTTGGTTGATTGTTTTTCAGCTTGCCAAGAAGTTTAACATGGTTATTATTTCTCCAATTTTGGAGCGAGATGAAGCTCATGGAGATGTATTGTGGAATACTGCAGTTGTAGTATCTAACAGTGGTCGATATCTGGGTAAAACTCGGAAAAATCATATTCCTAGAATTGGAGATTTTAATGAGGTAAATTACAGAAAAAAATAGTTGTTTGCTTTCTTTCCTTTTCTATTTTCTTTTTCAAAAATATAAATTTTTATAATTTGCAGGTCTTTCTTTCTCTCTCTCTCTCCACACACACACACATGAGAATTAATGCTTGCTCAGATATGCCTCTGATTGCTTATCTCTTAGCCTGGTTTTGTGTGGTATCAAAGAGGAAACTGGATGAATCTAGTACCAAATGATAGCTTGTATAGTGTTTGTATAGTAATTTACTCACCATTATCATAATTCCAAGTTCATGCAAGTGGTTTCTTAAAGTATCACTTCTGTGAACAAAGAGTAAAACTGTAAACTCCTTTGTCTTAGACTTTGCACCTTAGAGGAACTTAGTAGCTCAAGTTGAAACATCATAGTATTACAAGCTTGGCTAAATGGAAACACTAGGATGGCAGCACATGATGAAATTGACTTTGTGAAGGCCCTTGATTTGCTGTATAATGTTGCCAAAGTGAGCAGTAATTTAAGAAATGATTTAAAAAAGGACATACTATCTGCAGTGAGTGAGCTAACAAAGGTATTCAATGAAAAATGAAACAAAAGTATCAAAAGAACCACAGTCCACTACAACTAAGCAGGTGCAGTTTAATTGAGCTCAATCTATTCTGTTATACTCGCAAGTCATTAAAAACAAAACTAAAAACAGATGAATCTAAAAACAATCCTTGCTTTAAATTAAATCATGCTGATGGCTCAACTAAACAGCAAACAAACTAAGAATATCATAAAAGAAAAAAATGGATCCAAGAACAGAATCGGAATCACAAAAATGAAAAGCATTAATAATGGAGGAGTCTTAATCAAATCCATAGAAAAGACAGACATAGACTTACTGCATGATGAACATGTTAGTAGCAAATCCTGGTAGGAAATATCTTCCAAGGCTAATTATCTATGATATTCCCAGTGAAATCGATACAAACGGTATAATAGACTCAACATGTCTAGAGAACAAAGAACTCTTCACTCATTCAAAGATTATTCGCAAATTTATCATGACAACTTAAAAACAAACGAGAGGAACCTAATTTTGACCAGTGTCAAAATACTGTGGAGAATTTACTATTTCACAACTATGCAAGTGTTCTGAAATGTTTTCACTATAATAAGTTCCACCATAACACATGTGACTGTTAAGGGAAAACAGTTGTCCATTCTGGTCTGAAGAACACAGGCTCAATTAATGCCCATGAAATTAACCTGAGATGGACTGTCTAAATTGCTATAATCATATTAAGCACGAGAAAACAAAAATATGAGGTTAACTTGCAAGCATTACTTGCCTCACTTGCTTTCAAATAAACTTTCAGTGATCTATAATATCAGTACAAAATCTGTGGCTTTCCAAGTAAATGTAAAATATTCTCTAAAGGTTAAGAAAGAAAGAGAGCTGCACTTGTCATGAACCCTGAAGTTCATGCAATCTTAATTTCTCAGTAACAACAGCTAGGACCGAATTAGACCATTAATATATCCATACAGATGTTCTACAGAGTTTTGTTTATCCATTTAGTGTAATTTATGGGTGTGGAGGAGACTATTAGAAATCTCATGGACTGCAAGAATGACCAATAAGAAGATTTTAGAGAATATAAAGATAGAATGCTCCTTGGAGGTAATGATCAGAAGTTGATATACTTCAGACATACTATACAAGCTGATGAATCATTGGAAAAGGCAGTTATGTTGGGGAAGATTGATGGAATGAGAAGAAGACCACAAAAGAGTTGGATGAACAACATAAGAACTTATCGACTTGAACTTACAATTACTGAAAGAAAGGACAAGAGGCCGAGTGGGATAGAGAGACTTTGTTCACAGGATCACCAAGAGTCGAAAACAACTGGATGGCACTTAGTAACAAGTTATGCATAGTTAATATATCATGTTTACGTGTAGCGTTAACTTTTTAAGAAGTGAATGTAGCAGAAGTTTGTTTGTAGTTCACTGCATCTAAAATTAGTATTATATGAAGGTGGTCTGAAAGTTCTCGGCCTCGACCATAGATGGCAACACTATCAGCAAGATTTTTTTTTTCTAATTTAGTACATCTGTCATAAGCATCCATGTGAAATTGCAAGTCATTCTATCAAGTAGTTTGCTTTATACTGCTGTCTGAAGCAAGTGTTGTCTGTATCCCTTGAAATGGATAAAATTGAGAATCGTGCGGTTATAAAATTCTTTGTAAAAGAAGGTTTAATGCCAAAAGAAATTCATTTGAAGTTCATAAAAGTTTATGGGCACTCTTCTCCTTCATTTTTGACAATTAAGAAATGGGCTGCAGAGTTTAAACGTGGCTGTACCAGCCTTGAAGATGATCCATGTCCAAAAAAGTGTAACAACACCAGAAATCATTGATCAAGTGCATGATATGGTATTGGATGACCGGCGAATCAAAGTGTGTGAAATTGCTGAAACTATAGGCATTTCAAAAGAATGTGTAGGATGTATTTTGCAAATGAAAAAGTTTTGTGCAAGATGGATGCCACACTTGCTCACAGCAGATCAAAAACACACTCGCATGAAAATCTCTGAACAGTGCTTGGAGCATTTTAACAAGAATAAAACTGATTTTGTGCATCGATTTATTGCTATGGATGAGACTTGGATTCACTATTACAAACCAGAATTCAAACAGCAGTCAAAACAGTGGACAGAAGTCAGTTGTTCAGCACCAAAGGAGACAAAGTCAGTTCCAGCAGCAGGAAAGGTCATGGCATTAGTATTTTTGGATGCTAAAGGTATTTTATTATTATTTATCTTGAAAAAGGTTTATTTTACAATATTATTCCGATCTTTTAACCAGACTAAATAAAAAAATTCGTGAGAAAAGACCCGGTTTGCAGAAGAAAAAAATCATCTTTCATCAGGACATTGCCTGCCCACAAAGGTGTTTTGGCAATGGGAAAATTAAGGGATCTGCACTATGAATTGTTGGAACATCCACCCTATTCCCCAGATTTGGTTCCCTCTGACTTCTGTCTCTTCCCAAAACTAAAACTCTTCCTTGCTGGTCAGAGTTTTTCTTCGAATCAAGAGGTGGTTGCATCTGTAGAGGGGTATTTTGCAGATTTTACTGAGAACCACTAAAGGGATGGGATAATGGTGCTGGAGCATCGCTGGAATAAATGATAAATGTATTAGTCTTAAGGGAGGTTATGTTGAAAAATAAAAATAATTTTGAAATTATAAATTCGTTTTTTCATTGTTAGGCCTAGAAATTTTCAGACGACCCTCATAGTTTAATCTTTATGTATACATAATTTATACATAATTTAAAAAGACTTACTTAGTTGACTGAAAATGTGAGTTTACTGCTTTCAAGCAAAGTGCAGTAAAGATAACATGTAATATCAGTGGTGTTCCTCATTTGAAAAGAATCTGGTAACTAGTAAACAGCTGAATAGAGCTGGGGGTGAGAGAGAGAGAGAGAGAGAGAGAGAGAGAGAATGAATATGTTGCTGATATGGAAGTTTTTGCAAGTGCCATGAGTAGCAGTCTTTCAGATAGAAAGATGTTTTAAAAGTTATTTTAGGTGTTAGGTTACAAATAAATTTATAGAAACTTTGGAACTTGATAAATGAAGTTTTTCATTTAGGTAGAGAAATGTTTTTGAGATATTAAAGGTTTCATTAGTATAGTAATAATTTCATGGCTGTTTCAGAGACAGCTATAGGATGTTGATTTTTCAAGTGTTTGATCAATTTTCCCTTCGAAATCTTTCTTAAATGATTCTTAATCCTGAAGAAGAAACATAATTGCATGATTTTTCTGGAAGGCATTTTATAAATAAAATAAAATAAATAGAGGTGTGAAGACTCAATTTACTTGATTATTGTTGAAGTTAACATTGAATTTTGAGAATAATTTTGAGAATTTTGCCAGCCTGGTTGGCTGAGTGGTTAGCATATCTGCTCTAGAGCCGAAAGGCTGTGGGTTTGAAACCTGCCATGTGCATGGATGTTTGTGATTGTCTGTGAAAATACTAGTGGTGGATGGCGTTGGTGTAGTTGTGGTTCGTTGTAGTTATTATTATTATTACATAACACCTCCAGGGAGTCCAAATACTCATCGAGGGAGGATACCTACTCCACAACTCTCCATTTCCACCAACTGCAACTACTTTCATCATCTACCGCCGACCACCACTAGTATTTTCACAGACAAACATCCATGTCCACACCGGGATTCAAACCTGCATCCTTTTGGCTGGAGAGCAAATATGCTAACCACTCGGCCAACCAGGCTAGCTGGTTGGTGGATTGAGTGGTGGAGACTGAGAGTTGCAGAGTAGGTACCCTTCCTTGATGAGTCTTTGAACTCCCTGGAGGTGTCACATAATAATAAATAGAGAATTATCATAGCAAAATACATATATTTAAGATCTTACTTGTGTGCTTAGATTTCAGTGTAGAAATCTGATACCACTCACAGCCTATTTTTACAAATGGTGCAATGGACGAACAGGATAATAATAATTAAACATTTTACACAGTACTAATTGAAGTTATGTACCTTGGAATCGGAATGTTGCATATAATTAGACTACCATTGCAACATAAAATGCAACCTAGAAAAATTGGGCAACATTATGGATTTTATTGGAAATCATCGCAATGGTTAGCAGTGCCCATTCTGTTTTATGGTTTAATGAGCATTTAAATGAAAAAGGTAAAAATCTAGAAGAGGTTTTAGCTGCCGATTCCCTATACATGCTAAAAAGATGATACTAATACCCTTACAGGTATGTATAATGCTATGCATTATGGGAAAGGTCACTATCCAGACCAGTTTCAACCTTTATTGAGGTCTCATCAGTAGGAGCCAGACCCAGAGATGATACTAAGGTTCAGGCACAAACTTGTTTGCTTACACTTGGATAAAGGATTAAACCAAGAATATAATTTCTTGGTATCTTTAATTTTAGTATAACCAAGTGGAAAACTTCCAACTACTGAAGAAAGAGCCAACAGGCTTCAACAGGCAAAGTATGACTTCCAACAACCTCTAATCCAGAGTATTTTAATAATAAGGTGTGACACCTTTTGGCTACTCGTATACAAAAATATGACTTCTGCATTATTTCAACTTTAGCTGGAGAGACAAATATCCAGGAGTAATAATAGACAATAAATTTAACTTCATTGAGCACGTCTCATAGTTGTCAACAAAAGCTTACAAGTAGTAAACCTTCTAGCCAAGTTAGTAAGGATAAACTGGGGATTAGCCAACAAGAGCTGAAGACAGCATATACAGGAACCATTCTACCATTCGTGACATATACTGTACCCATCAAAAATTGAATACAGTTCAATGCCTTGTTGCCATATGAATAATTAGAAGATATAGGACGATACCTTTTGAGGCAGCATGCATTATTTCTGGTCTAACACCAATCTTAAAAATGCAAGAATTCTATTTTATATATAAAATTACTTCTGGAATATGCAACAGAAATGTCGCCATTGTAACCTTTATGAAATTCAGCTTCACTACAGCAAGTAGCATCACCCAGTTAAGAAAACATGCATTAAGGAGAAAGAAAGCTCTGAAAGTGATGAATACAGTATATACACTGATGGGAGTAAAACAGAGGGAAGCATTAGTTGTTCTTTCTTAGTATATCACAGACAGTCCATCATACAAAGACACTGATTCATACTACATCACCTCTGTTCAAGTAATTGAGCAGAACAACTTGCATAGTTAAATTACTGTCACATCTCCAGGAATTAGAACTCCGTACCTCTCATCAAAAGATGACAGTGGTTTATAGTGACAGTAAAATCACTATAGACACCTTTCTTTGCTTTAATAGAGCAAATGAGAAATCTGGTAAGGAATCTCATAACTCATAATAGAAGGATGGGAAATTATGTTCTGCTGAGTGAAGGCACATAATGGAGTAGCAGGAAACAAGAGAGATCATTTAGCTATATTTAAAATCTACAAATATCTAGAAAAAAGTTATGAAAAGTATTCAAAATCAGCTATAAAAACATTTGTGAAGAAATAAGTGTAAATTTGTTGGAACAAGAATGGAAAACATCTAAAAACAGATCATCCACAAAGGAATTAGCACCAACTATCAAAAGCAGACTCCTGTAAGTAGATGTCATCTCTCCATGTATTACTTTGCTACCAATAGGACATGGCAAATTAAGACATTACCTACATATATTTATATTCCATTTTCTGGAATTACCATTCTGCATCTATCATCTACACATTCAACAGACTGTCGACCATCTACTCTTTGACTGCCAGTTGCTGGACTCATCCAGATGCCTCTAATACAATACATCATCAGCTCAGGAGACAGTTGGCTGGTGTTAAAACAGAGACTTGTCCAAAACTGTTACTTAAAATTATTTAATTTTACTTATAAGATGAATTTCGGTTCTTTGTAATGTAATATATGCTACTCAGTCATGATGATATGTGTAAATTTAATTTACATTTATATATGTGTGTGTGTGTATATAAATGTTAATTATATTCTGTAAATACATGTATTATGTGCATTATATGCAACTGGAGCCTGTAGATAATAAAATTACTTCCTGGTGGGGCTATTACTGGGAAGAGGAAAAAAAAACACTGCAAGTTCTATCTTTCATTTGATTTCAACCAAATTTGGAATGTAGTCGTTTCTAGTGTTAAGGCCCTCTGAGCAAATTCAGCTTAATTGAACTAAAATGAAGGGTGGATTGGGTGCATCCTCTGCAGACACACCTTCAACTTTCAAGTTGTATTCAACTGTTTTGACCCATATTTGGAATATTCTCTCTTACATTGCTATTAGTCTGCAGACAATTTCTGCACAGCTGGACAAAAATAGAGGGAGAAGAAATTACACTGCCACAAGCACAACTACAAGTTACATCATTCAACTGGCTTGACTATTATTATTATTATTATTATTATTATTATTATTACGGGTATCTCCATGGAGTCAGTAGACTCATCGCGGGAGACCCAAACTAGCAAAACAATATCTGTCATATCTCTTCTTGAATTCATTTACAGATGAAGAGCTCACAACAAAGTCAGGCAATGAATTCCACTCATTCACCACCCTCCAGGCAAAAAACCTTGTTCTGACACCTTTGTTAACCACACTCTTCTTTAATTTCCAGAGATGACCTCTTGTTCTTCCATCACTATCACACAGCTGAAACATTTCCCCTGCATCAATCCTATAAAAACCTTTTAGTAATTTGAATGTTTCTATCATATCCCCTCTTCTTCGCCTATCAACCAATCTCTGCAATCCACAAGCTCTCAATCTTTCAATGTAGGGAGCATTTTTTATATCACTCACCAACTTGGTCACTCTTCTCTGAACCCTCTCCACAGCCTCCTCATCTCCAAGGAATCCAGGTGACCAGACCTGAGCACAGTAATCCAAATGTGGAAGTATCAATGCTTTATAAAAGGGAATAATAACCTTTTTATCTCTGGATGTCAGTGTGTTCCTCAACAACCAAGTAATCCTATGTGCAATCTTGGACACCTTAGCAATGTGTCCTCTGAACTTCATCTCCTTATCTACCAATACCCCTAAGTCCCTAGCCTCATCAATCTCTTGGAGTACCTTTCCATCTATGTAGTACACAGCTGGTAATCTTTTAATCCCAAAATGCAAGACTTTACACTTTTCCACATTGAACTGACATCCATTTTCTTTTGCCCATTTTACCAGCTTATTTAAATCCTCCTGCAAACTTTCAACATCAGCTTGATTTTTTATTGCACTACACAACTTTGCATCATCAGCAAACAACTGAATATCTCCCTTTAAGCCGTTTCCTATATCATTTATATACAAATTAAACAACATTGGCCCAAGCACAGAGCCCTGAGGCACACCACTGGTCACCTGCCTCATTCTGGACTCGGCTCCTCCATACACCACCTTATGGTATCTCTCCCTGAGCCATTCTCTTATCCATATCACCAATTTAATATCCATTCCCATCTGCTCCAATTTGCGTAACAGTGTTCTATGGGGTATCCTGTCAAAAGCCTTAGCAAAATCCAGAAGTACCACTGTGTAGCCAGTTCCTTTGTCCAACTCTGATGTTATTCTATTATGGATAGTTAATAGATTGCTAAGGCAGGATCTACCTTTAACAAAACCATGTTGGCCTCTATAGAGTATCATATCCTGATCCACCCATTCTTGAATTTTGTCTTTAACCAACTTTTCCAATACTTTTACCACTACTCCTGAGATGGTGATTGGTCTGTAATTCAATACTGCAGTTTTAGAGCCACCCTTATGCAAAGGAACCACTTTGCCTAACTTCCACTCCCTAGGGACCATACCAGAGTTCAAACTTAAATTAAATATCCAGGTAAGAGGGGTTGACAATTCATTTGCACATTCACGCAACACCCGAGCTGATATTCCATCTAAGCCTACCACAGTGTTTGCATTTAAGTTCCGCAATATATTTAATACCTCTGATTCTTTAGCTTCAATTCTCACATTAGGTATTGCTATAGGTATAGAGATATCCTCACTTGGGTGATAGACTTTTGAGAAGTGATCACTCAGTAACTCGACTATTACATCTGATTTTGTCACCTCAATACCATCAGCACCCACTAAGGTTATCCTTCCGAAGTCATTCTTCCTCTTACTTGCCACATAGCGGAAGAACTCTTTGGGATTACCCTTGATCTCTTTGGCTAAGGTCTTCTCATAATCTGATTTAGCTTTTCTTACTATGCTGGTAACCTTCCTAGCTTGAGCCTTGTACTGCTCATGGGTGTCCTGATCGCCCTTCTCCTTGTAAGTTCTCCATAACATTTTCTTTTTTTGTAGTTCAAGCTTGATACTACTGCTCATCCATCTAATGCCTGCCTTGTTTGACCTCCTGACCATGGGGACACAATCTGATATTGCTTTCCTCAGATACCCGCTGATTTTATCCCAAGCACTGCTAACATCTTTCCCTTGCAATATGTTCTGCCATGGGATGGCTGCAAGCTCACTCCGAAGCTTGTTATAATTGCCTAACCTGTAGTTCCGTACATACCCCTTCTTAATAGAAAAATCCACAGATTTTGCAACCTCCCAAGTCAATACCACATGATCGCTTTCACCAACTGGAGGTAACGAGGTCACCTTACTTATGCATATAACCTCTGAACCAATAACCAGGTCCAACACTCTCACACCACGTGTCCCTTCAGTTACGTGCTGTTTCAAGTAATTATCTCGTAGCAGATGTATGAACTCCATTTCCTTTTTGCTACGTGATATTTCCTCCTCCCAATTGATATCACCATAATTAAAATCCCCCATAATAATCACTAAGCCTTCACTCATTGCACTAAGTTGCTGATGCATGAATTCAATATCTCCCCCTGTACTCCCTGGCCTGTAGCAGCATCCAACTGTATATTTGGTTGCGTTGGTCACTATTTCGCACCAGACTGCCTCAAATGAACTCTCATTCACATGTCTATCATCATGATATACTACTTTCTTTGGCTGCAACACATCAGCTATCATCAACAGTACTCCTCCTCCTGTTCTATCTTCTCTATCCTCCCTGAAAATACTGTACCCATCACATTCAATTCCAGTGACCACATCTTCTGCTGACAGCCAAGTTTCACTAATGCCTACAACTTTTGGTGAGATTTCACTGACTAATGCCAAAAATTCTTCTCTCTTATTTCTAATGCTTCTAGCATTGGTATACAAAAATTGCAGATTCCCTCTAGATCTTGTACCGGCTTTAGAACTGATATATAAGTCACTAACTACCGTAGTCCTATGCCGATTTTTTTTCCCCTCTCTTCTGCAATTTATTCTGCCTATAAGGATCAATAAATACACAATCAGTGCTAAAGTTTCTCTCTCTTACACTCAACCTTTTCAATATTAGTTTCCCTGCCCAATAACTTCAACCTGTTCAGAAAACAATAACTTCTTCAATCTCTTATGTCCTTCCATGTTAAGATGCAGTCCATCTCTAGCATACAACTGCCTTTTTCCTTCAAACACACTCCAAACATCAACAAACTCCAGACCTCTTTTTCTGCACATTCTTGCAATCATATCATTCATTATCATTGCTCGTCTACTTAACTCGTAATTGTCAAAACGAGGCAGCACACACACTATTCTCCCATTGACACTTTTCCTCTTCAGAATATCTAATAATGTTCTTAAATCTAGACTATGTATTCCTTGATTATTTTTACCTACTTCATCTAAAAAATATCTCATAAAAAATTTCATATGTAATAAAAAGGCATTACAAATTATAAGACTTATTATTAAACTGACCATAGATTTTTAATTCGTACGTATGTTTGTACAATACCGGTTTCGCTAGTAACTGACTAGCTTTCTCAAGGCTTGCACAGTACAAAAAAATGGTAAATGCAAAAAAGGTTTAAGAATACAAAAAAAAAACGTTAGTACCTGTTAGGTAGCTAAGGTAACATGTTCGTGTGACATTTCTACTCAGTATCATGAACATGCGTTACATGCAAACGTGTAATATGATTATTTGCGTACTGTAGTTCTCTTGAACTGAGGGAATTAATTAGATTTTTCCAAGTATCGTTCAGTATGGCCCCTTGATTTCTGTTTAGGTTGCTGCCTGTATGTAGCACTACTGCTGCTTCTTTAAATAATCGTTGTCTGTAATCTTTGTCTACATACGGCATAGAGATGTTATTCCAGTCTATAGTGTGGTTTGAAGTTGAAAAGTGATGTGCTAACCCGGAGGTGATCGTTCTGTTGTGATTTACATCGCCAAGATGTTCTTTCTGTCTTATTTCCAGGTTTCTCGAAATTTGTCCAATGTAGGAAAGACCACACGTGCATGGAATATTATACACACCTGGATATTTATAAAATGGAACACTGTCTTTAGGAGATCTTAGAACCTGTCTGATGCTAGTAGTTGGTTTAAATATAACCCTAATGTATAAGATAGAAAGAACATGTTGGCGATGTAAATCGCAACAGAACAATCACCTCCGGGTTAGCACATCACTTTTCAACTTCGAACCACACTATAGACTGGAATAACAGCTCTATGCCCTACGTAGACAAAGATTACAGATATCGATTATTTAAAGAAGCAGCAGTAGTGCTGCATACAGGCAGCAACCTAAACAGAAATCAAGGGGCCATTCTGAACGATACTTGGAAAAATCTAATTAATTCCCTCAGTTCAACAGAACTACAGTATGCGAATAATCATATTACACGTTTGCATGTAATGCGTGTTCATGATACTGAGTAGAAATGTCATGCAAATGTGTTACCTTAGCTACCTAACAGGTACTAACGTTTTTTTGTATTCTTAAACCTTTTTTGCATTTACCATTTTTTTGTATACTGTGCAAGCCTTGAGAAAGTTAGTCAGTTACTAGCGAAACCGGTAGGCAATATTGTACGAACATACGTAGGAATTAAAAATCTATGGTCAGTTTAACAATAAGTCTTGTATTTTGTAACATTTTACGACCAAAAACATGTATAATAAAAAGGCATTGTTAATGTTAATATTTTAATTGTTGAAAATGTAAATGCTGCTCTGAAATCTGACTGGCACACATTGAATTTGGTGATGAAATATTAGGGACAATAAATATTTGACATGTTAACATTATTATTATTTTTTTTAAATAGCATGATATGTCTCCTTAAAAAAGGTTGAGGTCTGGTAGCATGTTGCCTTAAATATGTGATAAAATCTAATGCTTGCCTAAATTTCAAATTCATCCACTTCAACTAGGAATAAAACTTGTTCCACCTGAATTTAATACTTTGATAAAGTGATCATTAAATAGTTATTATTGTCTGCTCAACTCTCCATTCATCAAGGTCATTCCATAATTATTCCTCCTTCTCTTCCTAGCAGCCATATAAGAAAAGATCTCTCTCTCTCTCTCTCTCTCTCTCTCTCTCTGGAATTTTGTACTCCCAATTTCCTCTCATGTTCTAGTTTCTACTTTATTGTTGTCCTCCATCAACCTTCTTGTTTATACTTCTGCTATAACCTCTACTTGATTTACATTTCTGTTTGATCCCTCTTAGTGATCCATTTCATTTAGTCTAATTATCCTCCTCGTTCTAGCTACTAATCTATTTTTTTTTAAGTTGTTCCATCTGTAATATAGCCTGTTTATCATACTTGCCTGCCTAGTAATTCACATTAATCCTTTACCTCTTGAAACTTTCACATGCCTACTCATTTCACCAAAGACCACACAACTACTCTTTTTAAATGAGTGTGGAGATGGCATCTCATCTGCTATGATATCCTCTAAATATATGTCTCAGTATCTAAACCTCATTGTTTATGTGACAGTCTTATGTTAGTTGGTGATTTTAAAAGTCTGCAGTTATTCTGCTCTGTCACTTCCTTCCTCACTTTATTGGAAGTTGTTCCACTTGGTTATATTATAAATTAAAGATACCAAGAAATTATATACTTGGTTTAATAATTTATCCAAGTGTAAGCAAACAAAGTTTGTGCCTGAAGTATTTTCAGGACTGGGACAACTCGTATATACAAGCTAATGACTTCACATCAGGTTGAAACCGATCTGGGTAGTGATTCTTCCCATAATATGTACTTTGCATCAGATAATGCAAAGTACATAAATATGTACTTTGCATTATCTGATGCTAAGGCAAGTGATGTGAAGTCATTAGCTTCTATATACGAGTTATCCCAGTCCAGAAAATTACTTCAGGCGCATACTTTGTTTGCTTACTCTTGGATAAAGGATTAAGCCAAGTGTATAATTTCTTGGTACCTTCCCCACTTTGTTGTCTAAATTTCAGTTTTGCAAAACTTACGCACAACACTTACAGACCATACATGGCCATTCACAGTCGAGAGAAATGTAAACAAACTTAAAGATGCAGTATTAAATCATAACTGCATAAAATAAAAAATTATAACAGTTCATTCATTAGTGTATAGGCCAGTGGCATAGCTAAGGGGGGCAGCACTTTGAACCTTTTTGAACTTTTGCAGTTAATTCTAAAATACAGTCTCAAGAACTCATTTCCAAATATTGTAATACTACTGCAAATTTTCTTCACAATTGCTGCAAGTGTCTAGTTGTGAGAGGAGATTTTCTAAATAAAATTGATTAAGAATTACCTACATTACTATAAAATAGACTTCGCCAATGTCATCGATTTTGCTAACAGAAAAGCAAGAAAATAACATTTTAGAATGTTGAAATTAAAGTTTTACTTCAAAAATAAACATAGTGTTTTAATTTATTTCCCTATACTTCGTTTTGACTTTTTGTAGTATTTTTGATGTGGGGCGGAGATTGAGAGGGGCGGAAAACTCAGGGACCGCCTCAGGCGGCAAAAGCTCCAGCTACGCCACTGGTATAGGCTAGTCTACTGTAAAGCAATCATATTGATTGCACTAGGCTACCATAAAGCAATGATTCAACAAGAATAGAAATAAAATTTAAAACATTTGTTTATAAAACTAGATTATTAAATGACACAAATATACAATGGCTGTATGTACAAAGATTAACCAATATTTAGATGAAATAAAACAAAATGAAGAAATAGAAATAGAATGGCTTAATATAAAAATGATATTAAATACAGCAGCAAATGAAAGCCTAGGAAAGACCAAAAAATTCATGGAAATGGAAAATCACTTGGAAAAGATAAGTTAGGTTCAAAATTATATAAATATGTAGGAATAAGGCTCAAAGAAAGACCCCTATTATTTTTAAATAAAATCTATTCAACAAGTAACACACCAATAGAATGGAAAAAAACAATTGTGATCCCTATCTTTTAAAAAAGTAGTAGAGATAGCCCTAAAAATTATAGAAGTATAAGTATTTTAAATTCCTGTTACAAAATATATAGCAGAATTTTAAATAACAAACTAATAAAATATTCTGAAAACTTTATTTTAGAAGTACAGAATGGATTTAGAAAAGGACACTCCTGTATAGACCTGGCCTTTTGCCTAAAATTAATAATAAAGAAAAGAAAATAATACAATTTAGAACCACATATTACATTTATTGACTTTGAAAAGGCATTTGACAAAGTTAAAAGAAGCATTTTATTTAACATATTAAAAGAAAGACAAATACTAAATAATATTCTAAAAGCTATCATAAGTATATATGAAAATAATCAAATACAGATAAGATTAAATTATGAACTATCATGTTCGAGAGAGATAAACCAAGTCCAACAGGGATGTCTCCTTTCAGCAACTCTTTTTAATATTTATCTAAATGAAAATAAAATGGAATAAAAATTTCCATCAAGGTATTGAACTTCTCCTACTGTGAAAACACTCTCCTTTTTGCTGATGACCAAATAATTACAAATTCTGAAGATAACTTACAGAAAGATATTTTGAATTTAAATGAGATAGCTAAATATTATGGAATGATAATATCAACCGAAAAAAATCAAAAACGATGGCCTTTAAAGGACAAGATCCAGTAAGAACTAAAATAGTAATAGATAACAAGATTTTAAAACAGGTGACTTCACTTAACTATCTAGGATGTATGATTACATATGAAAATGAAAAAGATATAAATCATAAAATTGCAAAATATTTAAAAATAACAGGTGTAATTAACTCTATATTTAAACATAACCTAGTTCAAAAACAAACCAGACTAAAAGTATACAATGCATTAGCCCTACTAGTCCTATTGTATGGAAGTTGAATCTGGACAATAAAACAAAAAGACAAACATTAATAACAGCTGAAATGAAGTTATGAAGAATTAAACCAGGAATCAGTAATAGGGGGAAAAAAAAAAAAAAGAATATATATATATATATATATATATATATATATATATATATATATAAATAAATGGATGGAACACGTCGAAAGAATGAAAACAGAAAGATTACCACAACAAGCCTTAAATTAACAAACCACTAATCAATCAATCTACTAAGAAAAAGAAAACCAGGGCATCCTCTTAAGAGATTCAACGATGACTTCTAAGGCCAGAACAGGCCACCCTAGGCCTAAATCCTCGACAAGCATGATGATGATTGCTGCTTTTTCATTATTAATGCATGAATCGTTATAAATAAATACGAATAATTTCTTTTTCACATTATCTTTTCATTTTTGATGTCTAGTGTTAGTAATACGTATAACATCTACAGTGTTTTGTATCATATAAGACTATATTGATGTAGGTACTGAGAGACATATGATTCACCTTGTAAACAGATGATATAAACTTACGGTATCGATAAATACAGTATATTACTGTAAATGTATTTTCACTTCCTTATGATTTTTCCGTAATATCATTTTCTTTCCTCTAGTACTTTATTGTAAGAATATATAGTATATAGATTGGTAGTACATCTGCTACTAATGGCTCACGAAAAAAAGTTAAGCAAGTTTGAGCACGGTTAGTAGTTGGAAGGAGTTCAATCATACGATGCTGTTGGTACACTCTCCCTCGATGAGTCTTTGGACTCCCTGGAAGTGTCACATAATAATAATAATATAATACATACACACCTACAAAATGTGTTAATCGACTGTTTGTGTTATCAGTAAAGCTTCCAGTCAACAGTAGGCTATTAGTAGTTAAGTTTTTAGGCAGTCAAAAGTCATGTGGATTTTCGAACAATGTAGTTGTTAGGGGGCCCCCGATCCCCAACGTTGTTCTAGGGTCAACTGTATAAGGAACAAACCAAATGGATGCATTGATTGAGTTTGTTCACCCAGAAATTGTTGGAATAAGTGAAACATGGTTGGATGAGGATGACATTCTGACAGGAATAGAGATGGAATGGTATGATATATTTCGTGAAGATAGAAAAGATAAAAAGGGAGGTGGAGTGCTATTGGCGACAGAAAAAGAGTTATGTCCATACAAGGTAGAGAGATGCAAGAGCAAAATAGTGGCAGTGGTTTTGAGGCAGTATGGTGTGAGATAGTGGTAAATAGAATTAGATGTTGCTATAGACCTGGTAATGTTGAGAGTAGAGACCATGAAATTATAAGCAAATAGGAAAAGGATGATCATAATGGGTGATTTTAATTATGGAAATATAGATTGGGATGATGAAATAGCAACCAGAAGTAAAGAACCTTTTTATGAGTTTCTCAAGTTTTTCAGGGACAACTACCTGAGGCAGTATATAACATGCAAGGATTGAGGATCTTGGATTTGATTATCTCATCAGAGGATGCTATAAATGAGGTGTCAGATCTCTCCCTAGTTGGTGATAGTGACTATGATCAATTATCTGAAGTGATTGTGAGAAACTCAGGAGACAGCTTGCAGGTGTAGCATAGAATGAGGATTTGGGTGGAAAGGATAACAATCTAGTAGAAGCAATGTCTAAATGTATTCCAAGGGTCAGAAGGTTCAATAAAGTAGGTGTGAAATGGATGAATGAAGAGATTAAGCATGTGATACAGAGCTAAAAGACATTATGGAGGCAGCATAAGCTGAATGGTAATAATCAATTCCATGAAGGACATACAAGGATGGTAACTCAGTTAGTAAGAGTAACAAAAATGTAGTATGATTAAATTAAATGCATTTCGTCTCAGGATCCAGTTCACCCTAGAAGAGGAAGTAAATAAACAGTTAGCCTTTTTAGATCTTTTAATTCTTCGTCAACCAGATGGCACCTACATTTCTCATCTTTTCAGAAGAAGACTCATCCAGGTTGTTATATTCATGCTAAATCTGATTATCATCCCAGTCAAAAGGCTAGAACTATTGAAACATTAATACATACGTCCTGTTTCTTATGTTCTTCAGGCGAACTGTTGCAGAAAGAATTACAACATATTAATGCCACCTTTTTATCTAATGGTTTTAAGGATTCTTTCAACCAAGAACTTTTAATAATTATGGTATCTCTACCTCTTCAAATATAGAAGAAATAACTTGCATTCCTATTCCCCATGTGCAAGGCATTAGAGAATGCATAGTGGAAGTTGTTAAACCACTGAATAAACCACGCTAGCAAAGGTTGGTCAATTGGTAGAGCCTCTGCTACTAATGGCTCTTGCAAAAAGTTAAGCAAGTTTGAGCGTGGTTAGTAGTTTAGAAAGGATTCAATCATTCGATGCTGTTGGCACGCTCTCCCTCGATGAGTCTTTGGACTCCCTGGAGGTGTCACATAATAATAATAATAGCTCCTGAATATTTTTGTTGCCTTTTTCCCCATCAGAAAAATCTTCATCTTTCTCACTTGTCCTGAGGACAAGCTTCCAATTCTCTATTATCCAGGCATCTACCAGATTCCTTGCTCTTGTGGGTTATCTTATTTCAGACAAACAGGCAGGAAGATCTGTTTTTATTTGACTAGAAGAGCACAAGTCTTTTATTAAATACCACGAGCCTGAACAGTCTGAACTTGCAGAGTATGCTATCAACACTAGACATAGAGTTCACTGGAACAAGACAAGAGTTCTTAAAAATCAGTTCTTCATAGAATGGCTTTATAAAGAAACATGTGAAACTTTCTTTACTCTCCTATCTTAAACAGATCCAATAGTCTATACTATTCCCCCTTTGGGGGCGATAGTACTTTTTAAATCAGCTAATTTTTCCTAACTTTGTTTTATCTAAGTATATATATATATATATATATATTAAGGATACCAAGTATTTTTATAAACTTGGTGTATATATATATATATATATATTTTTTTTTTTTTTTTAACAAGTTAGGAAATTTACTGACCTTTTTAGTTATTTTACATTATCTACTTTAGGTGCAGCTTTTTACAATTATCTGTAAATATTCACTTGCCATTTTGTGATCTTTTAGTGACAATGTTATGATGCTTATGTGAAAATTCTATGTCAATAAAGTATTTTATGTGAGTTTTCATCTGGTTTTATAATTATCTTAACACGTTCGCTGCCACGCTACTTCGGCATAGTCTGTTCCCGTACACCAAGCAATTTCACTTCTTCAAGGTTAGTACGGTAATCTCGTTGCTGGCGGTAAGCGTCATACGAGTATACTCATAGTTGGCTTGTGCAGAGCATATATGAGAATACACAGTTTTGATGCTAGCTCCACAAGCCAAGCATTTTTCACTTCTTCAAGGTCAGTACAGTAATCTCGTTGCCGGCGGTAAGCGTCATACGAGGTATCTGGCTTGTGTAGCTGGTTTACCAACTATGAGTATACTCGTAGTTGGCAGCGAACGTGTTAAATGTAGTATGAGCAGCAGTTAGCTAATAAAGCCAAAAAGAATCCTAGGGCGTTCTTTCGATATGTAGCCAGCAAAAAAAAAAAAAAAAGATCATGGAAGGATGACATTGACTGAGGGAAAATGGGAAGAACAACTGCTGCGGAAGATATAGTTCAGATACTTAATGAGCAGTTCATAAAGGTCTTTCATTCCTGTGAATGTGACACCATGGAGAGTTTGAGAATAGTGGATGTGATAAGGAGGAGAGATTGACTGTGAGTGAGCAACAGATATATGGTGCATTGAGCAAACTTGATGTTAATAAGCCTGTGGGACTTGATGTATCACCACATATTTCGAATGATTGTGCCAGAGAGTTGACATATTTATTTAATATGAGTCTTACATATTAAGTTCTAAAGGAAGGCAAGATTGTGCCACTTCATAAGGGAGGTGATAGAAATCAAGCATCAGGTTATGGGAACATCTGTGTGTCAGGTGTTGTGGTTAAAGTGTTGAAGAGGCTGGTGAGAATCAGGATTCAGAATTGGGTTGATAAAAATGGTATTATCATTCATTGACAGCATGGATTTGCTAAAGGGAGATCATGTTTTGGTAATCTGCTTATTTATTACAATAAGGTGATGGCTTCATTGGATAAAGGAGATGGATGCATAGTAGTATACTTAGATTTTGCAAAGGCTTTTGATAGATTATTACATGATAAGTTGATAGTCAACTAGAGTGGATGGGGTTGGATATTAGGCTGGTGCATTGGAGATCGGCTATCTGATAGGTATCAGCAAGTTGTGTATGGGTGGGAGCAACACCTCGGAAGAGGAAAGTCATTAGTGGTGTGCCTCAAGGGTCTGTTTTAGAGCCATTGCTGTTTAACTTGTATGGTAATGATATTGAGGAAAATTTGAAAGGGGATATTCAGTTGTTTGTAGATGATACAAATTTAGGACAAATTATGAGAAGTAGAGCAATGTTGTGGCCTTACAAGAAGACTTCAATAGACTGATTGAATGGGCATGGGAGTGGAGATGCAGTTCAATGTTGCAAAATGTCATCATCATCATCATCAAATTCCTGCCATGTACCCTCAAGGGGTGTACAGGATATGACAGTACTACATGAAAAAATTACATCATTACTAACTTCCTATCTACAATTTTCCTCCAAATCAGTCTGTTACTTGTCAAGACTCCAACATTATCAGATCTTATATTTCTATTGTCTAAGGCACTTTGTACCGTATCAATCCACCTATATCTAGGTCTTCCTCTGGGTCGTTTTCCTGCCAACCTGGCAGAGAACACTTGTTTTGCTAATCTTTCCTCTCCCATTCTATTTAAGTGACCATACCATCTGAGATTAGATCTGCTAACGCATTCCTGGATGCTGACAATGTCAAGTTCTTTCCTAATATCCTCATTTTTAATATGATATTGCCATTGATGCCATCTGTTCACGCCTCTAATCTTTCTCAGGACTCTCATATCTGCGGTCTCTAGTCTTTGGTCAAGTGTTTTACTTCTGACCCAGCACTCAGATCCATAAGTTAAAATTGGTTTGAACACAGTCTTGTATACAGCTAATTTAGTGTTCCGACTAATTTCTTTCTTATTCCATATGAATTTATTCAATTGACTTCCCACGATACCAGCTTTGCTGATTCTGTTGTCTATTTCTATATTTAGTTTACCATCTTCAGTAAAAATTGTGCCTAAGTAGCTGAAATGTTTTACTTGTTCCACAGGTTCTCCATTCACAACACAGTTGACATTTTCAATGATTCTGCCTATTTTCATTGTCTTTGTCTTTTTATTGCTGACCTTCATACCATATCTATTACAACAGCTATTCAATTTAGTCAGAGAATCTTGCAGACTTGTAGCGGATTTATTTAGAAGTATAACATCATCCGCATAAAGCAAAGAGCTGACATTAACATCTCCAATTTTGATATCAGGTTTAATACCACATTCCTTCATAATGTGATCCATATAGATAATAGATAACAGAGGGGATAATGTACATCCTTGTCTCACACCAGATTTAACATTAAACCATCTTCCTGTACTTCCTTCAATTCTAACTGCTGACTCACAACTCAAATAAAGACTAAGTATTGCTTGATATAATGCCCCATTGACACCATATAATTGCAGCGTATTGAATAGCTTCTCTCTTGGCACCTTGTCATATGCCTTTTCCAAATCGACAAAACTTAAATACAGATCTTTGTTATATTCCCATGCTTTCTCGACTATTTGTCATAAAGTGAAGATCTGATCCTGACAGCCTCTATTTGGCCTGAATCCAGCTTGTTCTTCACCAAGCTTTTCTTCCACAATTCTTCTCAACCGTTTCTCAAGTATACTTGCATAGATCTTGCCAGGAACACTCAGTAGGGAAATACCTCTGTAATTCTCACATTCAGTTTTATTTCCCTTTTTATATATGGGTACTATGAGAGCTCTACTCCAATCATCGGGAATTCGTCCCTCTGTCCAGGCTTTCTGAACTATGCAGTGCAGCCACTGTAAGACTCTTATACCACCATACTTCAGCATTTCTGGTCGAATATCATCTACTCCTGCTGCCTTTCCACATTTCAAGCCTTTGATGGCTTTTTCTACTTCAAGTATGGATATGTATTCCTGACTGCATGCCTGGTCAGTGTTTTTTATCACTGTGCTGTCATCACTGCTTGTTTCATTTAGCAGTTTTTCAAAGTAATTACTCCATACTTCAAGGATATCTTTTTCTCCTGTTTTCATTTCACCTTTATCATCTCTAATTCCTTTTACAGTACTCTTTCCTCCATTCCTAAGCTTCTTCAACAACCTCCAGAATATTTTGCCACCATCTTGATATTTATTTTCTATATTCTTGCCAAAGTCCTCCCATGACTTTTGTTTAGCTAGTTTTACACACTGTTTAGCTTTCTTACATTTGTCTCTGTATTCTGTAAGAGTAAAAGCTGACTTATTTGCCAGGAACTTTTGATATGCTTTCTTCTTTTCCTTCACTGCCTCTTTATCTTCCTGTGTCCACCAGGGAGTTCTGATTTTTTTATCCTTGCACACAACCTCACCACATGCCTCTCTGGCAGAATCAATCAATGTTTCCTTCAGAGTTTGCCACTGAATCTCCAAGGTTTGATTCCTGTTCTCAAACTCTTTCATTTTCTTTTCAATAATATTTCTGTATTTTAGTCTACAGTTCACATCTGAGAGCTGCTCAACTTTTATTCGCTTTAAAACTTTCTTACATGTTATTCTTTTCAATATGAAATTCAATTTTATCCTGCTCAAGACTAAATAGTGATCACTTCCAATTTCAAATCCTCTGTACACTCTGGTGTCCTGCACCAGGGAGAAAACATCACTATCAACAATAACATAGTCAATGAGACTTTTCTTATTCCTAGCCTCTTCTCCTCATGTGAATTTGTGCACAATTTTATGTTGGAACATGGTGTTAGTAATAACCAGTCCATGTCCTGAGCAGAAATCCAACAGATAATTGCCATTATTATTAGCTTTGCTCTTTTCTCCAAATTTTCCCAAAATATTTTTGTATGTCTCACAATCATTTCCTACTCTACTATTTAGATCCCCAACAAGGACCAACTTTTCCTTTTTCATTGTGTCAGTTGCTTTTTTCTAAAGCCTGAAAAAATTCCTCCACTTCTACCTTAGTAGAACCTTCTGTGGGACCATAGGCACAAATAAGTCTCATTGTCCAGTTCCCCATTCTCATATTTGCCCACATTACTCTACTTGAGACTGACTGCCATTCAAGAAGATTAGCCTCGTATTTTGTGTTGAATACTATGGCTACTCCTTCTTTTCCTTGATTGTCATTGCCTGAATATAACATTTTGTATTTATTGCTCAGAAAGATCTCACCAGTTTTGGTCTTTTTTGTTTCAGTCACCCCTATTATGTCGATCTGGTACTTATCTAATTCCTCAGCTAGCTCCATTTCTTTGCCATTCAGGCTTCTTACATTGATAGTACCAATCTTTAACTCTGGTGATGTTGAGTTGGGGTTTGTTGTTGCCTTACAAGAAGACTTCAATAGACTGATTGAATGGGCATGGGAGTGGAGATGCAGTTCAATGTTGCAAAATGTAAGGTTTTAAATTTGGGAAAAAAAGATTGGATATAGAATTTACACTTGGTGGGGATATATTGTCGGAGGTGGAGGAAATAAAAGATCCTGTGGTGATGGTAGATAAGGATCTAAAATTTAGAGGACACATTGCCAAAATTATGAGGACAACAGAAAGAATTCTGGGAATGATGCAGAGAAGACTGACTTGCAGAAGTAAGAAGATTCTGGTTCCATTGTATAGGGCCTTGATTAGGCCACATATGGACAACTGTGCAGAGATTTGGTTGCCTGGTTTTCAAAAGGATGAAGAGATGTTGGAAAGGATGCAGAGGCAGGGTAAGGGGTTGTTATATGATTAATGTGGAAGAGGTGTTTCATACAATGGTGGGAGATTGAGGGGGGGGGGAATATGAGGTCATTCCTGAAAGCTGTATAAGGAAGGTATGAGCACAGGAGTGAGAATAAGGTTTGTTGCATGGAGAGTTTTGAATGATTGGAATACCTTGCCTACGGTGTAGTGTCTGCAGTGAGTTTGTGTTTTAAGACATGGTATTAGCTGTTTGTGTGACAAAGGGATTTCCGAGATGCGTCTTTGACTTAATGGGATCTTAGGATAATAATAGTATTCTACACGATGCAGCTTGCAAATATGAAGGATTTAAATGTCCCAGGAGTGTTTTTTCCTTTTGTGTTTCCTCCTGTACATACTCTACAGGTCACATCAGTTAATTTTTACTGTATTTGAAATATCATTATTTCTTATGTTGTTTATATCTCCACTTCCTTCTAGCAATTTTGTCTTAAGTGAACAAAATATATGAACGTGGTTATGATTTTGTTCATTGCAAACATCCTCTGCATAGATTGTTCAACCAAATTGGAATAAAGCCATTTCTGACATTGCTTAAGTTCTGCTGAAACATTCAGTATAGTCAGATTAAAATGGATGGGGGGGGGGGGGGGAATTACTTCTTCTGAAGATGCTTGTATTATTCATTTTGACCAAATGTGCAACATAATTTTTCTGTGTTCCTGAGAAATTTAGCCAGTCAGAACTAAAATGAAGGGGATGATTGTTTAAGGATCCCTGTATCTACAGGTTGCTTATTGAACTGTTTAGGACAAATTTGGAATCGAATTGTTTCTTAAGTTGCCTAAGGTCACATGGGAAATTTAATCCAATTTGACTTAGTCGAATTGAACTAAATTTTAATGAAGATTGTTTGATGAATGTCACACAAAGATCACTTCCTCTTTAGACATCTGCACACACTACATCGTTCTATGTTTTTGGTAACATTTGGAATATAATTGTACATTATATTGTTTGAGATCCACAATTGGACAAAAATGGAGCGAAGAGTTGTTAAAGAAGAGAAGCAGGTAAAATGCTATAGAATAAATAGAATATAAATAGAATAAATGCTACCAATTGCAACATTCAGCTGATTTTGTGTGTTATTTGTTGGCTCTTTTACCCACATCTAATAAAAATATCACATATTTAAGAAAGTGAACCAAGTATTATAGCATATTATAAATGAAGGAAAATTATATTCTTGTTTTAATCCTTTTCCAAGCTTATGCAATCCAAAGTTTTGCACATGAAGTATCTTCACAAACTAGTCTGCATGTATACGAGGGGATATTCAAAAATAACCGGAAATCTGAACTTGGTGCATGCATGCATTTTCTAGTTAGGTATGATGCCGCTAGATATCATGAGTGTGCCTTTCCAAGTGGCATCATCCCGTGTGAACTAGTTTGTTGGTCTGGCTGCTTTTTTGTTAGTTCCAGCAAGTTTGTAATGGCTGACCACAAGGAACAGAATGTGGGTGTGTAATTTGTTTTCTTTTGGGTAAAACTGCAGCTGAAACTATTGTTATGCTTCGGTGAGCATGGATGAAGTGAAAGAAAAGTCACTGGAGGCCATAAACAGTATTTCAGTTGAACATTTCCAGAACTGTTTCCAGTGGTGGGGAAAAACATTGGGACAAGTGCATTTTCCATTTCAGAAATGGGAACATGTCAGTTGAAGATCAACCACAATCTGGCCAACCTTTGTCAGGCAGAAATGATGAGAGCATCAAAAAGGTTTGCCAGACAATCAATGAAGATTGTCGAAAGACAATTGAGCAAGTTTCTGAAGAGGTGAATTTTGTCACGGTGTTTGTGCCAGCAACTTTAACAGAAGATTTGCAAATGAAATGTGTCCACTAAAGTTGTGCCTCATTTGCTCACGGAGGATCAAAAATAGAAAAAAAATTGTGTGAATGTTTGCTGCGATTTTAGGAGCAAGTTCTTAATGACCAGAACTTTCTTTCAAAAGTTGTGACTGGAGATGAGAGTCTTGGTTATGATCCAGAAACAAAACAAGCATCAAGCTAATGGAAACATGCAAATTCACTGAGCCCCAAGAAGGCACGTCAAGTTCGATCAAATGCCAAGACAATGATTTGTTTTTCTTATGTGAATGTAATTGTACACAAAAAATTTGTTCCTCCTGGACAGAAAGTGAACCAATATTTTTATCTCAACATTTTGAGAAGATTGCATGATAGTGTGCAGTGGAGGTGAATTTTCAATGAAGATTGGTTGCTGCATCACAACAGTGATTCAGCCCGCACGGCTTTCTCTTTCCAACAGTTCTTGATGAAAAACAGCATGGTGGTTGTTCCCTACTTGCTCAATTACTCTCCACGTGACTTTTTTTTTTTATTCACAGAGATAAAGAAAGCCATGAAAGGGCAGCAGTTCATTGATGTGGATGAAGTGAAAGAAAAGTCACTGGAGGCCATAAACAGTATTCCAGTTGAACATTTCCAAAACTGTTTCCAGTGGTGGGAAAAAACATTGGGACAAGTGCATTGACTTACATGGAAAGTACTTTGAAGGAGACTAGAATTTGGTATTACAAACTTTAATAATATTTAAAAAAAATAATAATTCTGGTTATTTTTGGGTATCCTCATATAAGAGACTGCTAACTTTACATTAAAATAAATTATATTTGTCAAGAGATGATATTCTTGTATTATTGATGATACTTCATGTGCAAAGCTTACACATGAAGCATCATCATGACTAGACTACTTAAGTCTATAGAGGGTGATGACTTCACATCATTTGCTTTAATATCCCATAATGTAAAGCACACTTCCTTTTGGACATGCATAATACTATGCATTGGGGGGGCTATCCAAACCAGTTTCGACCTTTAATAAGGTTTCATCATTAGGAGTCAAAACCAGGAAGATATCAAAGTAGAAACCATATACAGTCATCTCTTGACTTATGTTGGGGTTCCGTTCCATCCGGCAGGACATAAGTCAGTCGGACGTAAGTCGATACATTAAATCAACAGAGTTATAGGGGTTAGGGACTTAACCGTAATATGTATACTGTCATTTTAATTTTTAAACCTTATAAAACTACTGTGCATTACTGCCACTATAAAACAGGAGACTAATCACCTAAATCTTCCTCCGCAATCACACCTTCATTACCTTCCCTGTCGAGACCAGGTTGTGTGACTCTTCTGGTGTAACCTTTGTTTTTTTGATGAAAATGTCCAATGTTCTTTGCTTATTCCTCTTCTTCTTTTCATCATAAATTTGTTTATAGCAAGCAAATGCATCATGTGCATTCCTTTCTACTAATAAGTAGTGTTCAACATTGGGGTCCATGTCTTCAGTCATTTTGAGAACATTGCTAACTGCAGAGAACATTTCTGCAAGACCCATCACTGTGAATTGTTTAACTACCCTTGTTTCTGTTTTTCCTCTTCCTTTTTTCGTTCCTCTTCTGCAACACGTTGTTCCTCCAGTTCGACAAATTCTTCGTTGATCAACTCTTCAGGGGCACTTTCTGTGAATTGAGTATGTCATCATCATTCACTTCAAGATTCAGATTGTTTGCTAGGTCCACTATTTCTTCACTCCATTTAAAAAGGTCTTCATCTTTTTCAAAACGTCTAAAATCGTTCACAAACCTTTTTTAATGTCTGTTTCCATACATTGAGAAACACTCATACATTGAGAGGTCACTTCGTCCCAAACCACAGCAATATTTTTAATAGCATGATAAATATTGATTGCTTTCTAGAAGTTGATGAGAGTGTGATAATTTCCTTCAGTGGCAGAAATGGCTTGTGAAAAAGTTCTTCGTAGATAATAAGCCTTAAACACTGCAATGATCCATCAGTTGGATCAGGAAATGGTGTTTGGAGGGAGAAACATGACCTTGATCTTGGAATGAAGATCATTGATGTAAGGTGGATGACCTAGAGCATTATCTAGAATTAATAAAATTTAAATTATACATTTTCTTTCGCACAATAGCTTTCCATTTCACTTGCATAACAATTGATTAAGGCATCCTCTAACAATTTTTCAGTCATCCATGACTTCTTATATCTCCACTAATGAACCAGAAGAGTATTCTTCCTGATGTTTTTGAAGACTTGTGGATTCTCATTGTGCTATTTCACAAATGGTTTCAGTTTATATCCAGCCACATTAACCTCCTTCTCCCCAACAGAATCGTAATATGGTCTTTAAGAGCTTAAGTAGATTTTAGCTTTTTGTGGATGAATATCTGCTCAGGCATTTTTTTCAAAACAAGGAGGGCTCATCGATATTAAATCTTTACTGTAGCAAATAATTTGCTTCTGTAATAATTTTATCCAATTTCTCCACGAACTCCTTGGCAGCCTTCTCATCAGCACTTGCAGTCACTGTAGAGTGAGACCATCTGAAGTCATGTGTGATCACACTGAAGGGCTTACCAACCTCATGTTGCTTTATAGCTTGCAAGTTTGTTTCAAGATCAATTGCTCACCTCTTTTTCTGTGATTCTTCACTAGGTTTTTTGATTGGGCATGTAGGGACTATGTTGCACAAAATATTTAATGATAAATACACAAATGACTTATTTCTCAAACACAAAATTTGTATTGAAGACGTGTCAACTGCTGAGGGAGGTTGCTTCTGAATGGTTGTTTCCACCGTGCATGATGCATTGTTGTTAAATAGAAACCTTTTTACTCTACGCTTGCTTGTGTCTTGTTCAAAAGTATAATCAAAAATGTTATTTATTCCCTTAAGGAATCACTGATGTATCTTCGAGCATAACTCAAATGGACATAAGTTGAGGGATGACTGTATTTCTTATATACAAATAGTAAAATGATATATTACTTTTTTATTAAAATACTCTGGATTAGAGATAGTTGTAAATTGTTTTTTTCACTTGGTTACAAAGTAAATTATGCTTGACAAGAAATTATATTTTTGTTTCAGTTGCTTCATTATCCCTTAATGCAAAAATATTATGGGAAAGGCCCTTACTCAGACTGGTTTCAGCATTTATTGTTGTCTCTTTAGTGGGAGCCAGCCCCAGAACGATACCAAGGTTTAATCAGTGCATTATTATTATTTTTTTTGGACCTGTCTCCTGCTGATGAGATTTCAGAAGATCGAACTGGTCTGGATAGTGGACTTTTGCATATTGTTTTGCATTATGAGATACTGAGGCAGTTGTTGTGAACAAGACATCACAACACATCCAGAAGAGTTTTTAAAAAAAGTGTCATGCCAATAAGCGAATTTAGGTAAATGTTCTTTTATAACATTATTATAAAATAATTAAAGCAATTTTGAAATGTGACCACTCTCAGAAATGCATCTATCCTTCAAGTCAGCATGACATCTAATGTATAATAATCTGACTGGTTTAACCTTATCTGTTAATATTGTTTTGAAGAGTAAGAACTGTATTTCAGAATCAGATCATAAACTGTCTAGAGAATTTCAAAGGACTATATTTTCAGAATTACAGTATTGTAACATGCTGCAGTTGTGTTTCTCTAACTGTTTGACTTCAACTCTTCTCTTCTTTCATTTCTTCTATTGCTGTTTAAAACAGTTTTGTATACATATTATCTTAAAAAATTATGAACTTCAGAAATTCTTGTTCTCTTTTTAACTTCTTTTCTGTCTCTGCTAATCCTACTATTAAAAATGTATATTCATTCAGAAATTTGCACAATGCCATAAAAGCAACAAAAGTACCATCACTAAGTTGCACTGGAGTAGAGTATTCTGTGTAGAATACATTAGTACCAAAGATTGAGAACCTATAGTATCATTATGCTGAGTAGGATTATCTGGAACTCATCTCTTGAGAGGGGATCATTGCTTTTTAGGTCTTGATAAAGAAAGGTCATAGTGGCACGTTGGGCACCGAAAATCATCTACAAAGTTTATACAGTACTTATACAGTTTCTTATCTTTCTGTATGTGCTGGATCTTCATTAAAAAAAATAATAATAATTGTGTTAACTCTGTTCATTGTTTTGAAAATACTAGTTTTTTATTATTATTATGAAAAGTAGAAAGAATAGTTGCTTTTTTGTGTGAGTAACAATAAATATAATTTCTCTGCAGTCAACCTACTATGAAGAAGGGAACCTTGGTCATCCAATTTTTCTTACACAATTTGGTAAGTGTTTCAAAATCGTGAATATTTTTTATCACTGGTTCTTTAATGTTTTTACAAATTTTCAAAGAAGGGATATGCTAAGTGAAATATTTGCATGTATGTTTTTTCATTTTGGGCTTTAGCTACCATTCACAATTTCCTTCTTTAACAGATATAATTATTACATAAAACAGGAAGGCATTATTATTATTGTTATTCGTGACACTTCCAAGGAGCCCCGAAGACTCATCGTGGGAGGAGCTATTGTATAACTCTCCATCTCTACCACTAACTGAAGGACATTATACTTCAACAGATTCTGAATCCACAATAAATCTTCATGCTTAACATCTAAAAAGTCCATGAAAGTTCAGTTCCAAGATAAGAGAACATAGGACAGTTATTAATGATATAAAATTCATCTCTCACCTAATGGTCTGGGCTAAATTGCTGTCCTGGTTGGCTCAGTATTTACTCTTCACCCAGTAGGCTAGTTTGCATTCTGCTGTGGGCATGGATGTTTGTGATTCTCATTAGGTGAGAGATGAATTTCATTACCCAATGTGAAACCACATCCTAGCTTATTGGAGGCCTGATTTGGCTTGAAAAAAATGTCATGTTTGGTTTCTAGCTAGAGCAGGGTTTCTGAATTTTATGAATGGACTATAAAAGCTGCAGAAGAAAAAAGAATAGAAACTGGAGAAATGAAATTCTTGTGAAGGTCAGCAGGCTGTACTCTCTGTGACAAAAGAAGCAGCACAGAAATACGTAAGGAACTAAAAATAGACTGATTGGACAAAGTATATGAATATCGAAAGAAGTGGATTGAACATAATGAAAGAATGGACAGTTCGAGACTGTCCAAAAAGTACTCCGATATCACCTAGTTGGAGGATATAGAAGTCAGGGATGGCCAAGAAAAAGATTGAAAGAGACCGGAACAGTTCACTGGCCACCTAAATTCCTGAAAGGAGGATGATGATAATGATGACTTATCTCTTTTTTCATTGGGATTTTTATTATATTTAATTTTACAATAACTATTAATCTTGCTGAGTAATCTTACTGATTGGTAGTTGGTGGCTTTTTTTTTTTCAGGTTAAATACATGTAAAGAATATAGTATGTAGTTAATCTGAAGTTAAATTATTAACATTGCAAATCAGTGTTTTATAGAAAAAAACATGGCATGCATTACAAACAGCAGTTCTCTTGGAGAGACCACAGATGATTTTTGGTATTGCAAAATTAATTATTGGTTCTTATTGAGTAAACCATGTCAGCAAATCACTTCATTGGATTCTTTAATATGTCATGATGCCAAGTTCTCTTCTGAATAAGGTATCATCATGGTATTTCATCCCATATTGTCGCTTCTGAAAGAGACATGCACAGTTAGACCTGATTTTTGTTTCCTTCTATGAGCTATATTGCTAAGATTCTTTTTTTCTGATCTTGAAATTTATCCTAGTCTGACTTGTGCATGGTAAACTGCATGAGGGTACAGGTTTTACAGGGTATATTTTTGAAAGTGTTGTGTTATAAAAGACTTCAGATGTTTGTACCGTTTCTGGATTTTTTTTTTTTTTTTTTTTTTTTGGATCTCAAAATTTCTACTAGTCTGTAGGATAAACTGCATGAGCAGTGATTTATAGACCTGTGTATTTTTGAAAATAGTTGATCTTAAAAGATTGTAGATGTTTGATAGGTTTGTAAGTAACTGATAATTATCATGCCAAACTTATATACTTTGGTGTGATATAACATCTAACACCGTATTATATTGCCAAGATTATGCTTGGAGTAACTGGCAAGGCTAGAGATCTTGAAGTTATAGTGGAGAAAGTTAAAGTTCAAAGATCACATAAAAAAACTGCAAATACAACTCAAAGGATATTTGTGATGTTGAAACAAACATTGACTTGTAAGGATGTGGAAGTCATTTTGTCTCTTTACAGGACCTTGTATGACTACACCTGGACTACTGTGTGCATTTGGTTTCCTGGGTTTGCAGGGGGATAAAGAAGCTGTGAAAAGGCTATAAAAAAGAATTGCAAAGATGATATCAGGATTGTAGAATGTAGATTACGAGGACAGATTGAGAGCATACGGACTGCAGACACTAGTAGATAGAAGAAAAAGATGTCATATGGGAGGTTTGTAAACTTATGAGAGGATATTATAGGACGTTGGTTGATAAAAAAATTTTTCATTATATGAAAGGTGAGGAGAGGACAAAGGAGCATCCATGGAAGTTAAGTTTGTGTGCAATTAAGAAAGAGCTAGATTTTTCTCTCATAGAACTGTGAGTGGAATAGTTTACCTGTTGAAGTAGTGAGTGCGTCTAGTGTGAATGAGTTTTAGCACAATTGGAAGAATAGAGGAACATTGTGGCCTTTGATTGGAAAAGACCTGGGTTCAATCCTCATTGTGATGAGGGGAATCCTTATATGGGCTTTTTCAGTTGAAGGTGAGTTAGCCATCTCATACGGTGGAAGCATGGTTTTTTCCTCCCTGAAACTTGGGTTTTTCATCTCCCATGTACAGACAAATCGGTCTTCAGAACACACACACAATTTACAGATGAAAAATACTGTTGTTGGTGATGAAGGGCAATAGATGGCATTGATGGTAGTAGTATCGTAGTAGGAGAATTAAGTAGTAGTGGAGAAGATGAGATGTATTTAGCCAAGTAGAGTAGTGTGTCCTCTCATGATGAGTCCTTGGACTCCCTGGAGGTGTCACATAATAATAATAGTATGACAGCTGGTGTGGTGATATATGATCTTCCTCACAGGGACGTGCCGGCAATATGTGCAATGTGTGTGATGCACACAGGCACCAGGATAGTAAAGGCATCAAAGATTTCAGGCGAGGAGGAAATACTTAAGAAAAAATATTATTCATTAATTATATCAAAATAAATTACTTTTTTAATTATATTTTATAGATTTGTCTTAAACAAATTATAATCACTTATTTGTTATTATTCCATAAGATCTTATTTTATTCTGATCCTAGTTCTAACAAGTAGTTTAACGTAAATAAGTAAAAACTTGAACTAGCGTGAGTTTACTGTTTACAGGATGATGCCCATTTGAATTTGTTTATTCTTGTTCACACTCGCATTTGCTCTAAACATATATAAGAAAATCTGCTGCAGTTTTAACTTTATTCTATATTCTGCTGATAACAGCAAAATATAGGCAACATCTTGCAATGTATGTGAATCGTCATGAGAAAAATTTAAATCATTTGAACAATTACAAAAAATGGACAGAATTAATTACATCCTTAAAAAATAAAACTTTTATTGGTCATTTGCAACAAACAGTTTTAGATAATGAAAGGAAACGTTGGTATGAAGTTATAAAAAGAATAATTTTTGTAGTACAGTTTTTAGGCAAATAAAATCTAGCTCTTCGTGGTAAAAGTAAGATCGCAACAATGGCAATTTTTTTAAAATGCATTGAGATGTTAGAAAAATTTGATCCTTTTATATGGGAACACACGCAACGTGTAGCTAATGATCATGACTTTAAAAATATGCCCTCCTATTTAAGAGATAAAATTCAAAATGAAATACTCACTTTATTGGCATCAAATATTAAAAATAACGTTTTTATAAAGTTAAAGATACCAAGCTATTTTAAACCTGGTTTTAAATACCCTAGGTAGGCTGACCATATTTCTTTGAGACAAAAATGGGACATGGGGATGGCAAAAACGGGACGGCATTATGTAATATTCTGTATTCATGAAAAAGTAAGACAGTAAAAAAGTTTTATTACATAAACATATTAAGCTTACCATTATTCTTCAGTAACAGAACCCATACAAGCATTCCATCAAATTTCGGTCTTTCAACACTTTATCATAAAACTTCTCGCACTCCGTGACACAATTTTGTCTTACAACTAACTTATTCCTCATTGTCTCAACACTTAATCTAGATTTCTCCTTTGACCACATACTGTTCATAACAGAAAATGTTCTCTCAACAGGTGCTGTACTTCGTGGAAGACAAAGAATAAACTCTAAAATATTACAAAAGTCTCGAAAGTCTAGGCGTTTTTCGCTCATTTCAGAAAAAATCTGTACCCATCTATCAGATACAAGAATGTTTTCTTTATTCCATATATCCAACTGCCTCACAGTTATAGATATTATTGAGGGTCCACTGATCGAATACACGAGTTTCTTCTGTTTCTGTGCTTGTGATGAGTTTCTCATTCCCGCTGACCTGTACTTCTTTCCATTCAGGTGTCTTCCTTAGTAACACCTACTTGAACTTCTCAGTGTTTCCTAAACTGCACTTCCACTTGCTGACATATTCTAGCTAGTTTCATAGAAATTCTCCACTACCTCAAAAAATTTAGTCTCATTAATTTCTCCTGAATCTACTAACATTTTCAGTTGTTTTTTGACATCAGTAGTTAAAAGCACTTCACTTTTTCTGGACTCTAAATTGTTTACAAGATTTTCAATGTTCATGGCTACTTCCGTAGCCGAAATATTCTGATTTGGTACATGCTGAAGAAAATTTTGGTTTAGGATAGACTTAAAGTTTTAAAAAATAAGACTTACAACTTTTAAAAATATGAAATATAAACCACTGGCATTGAATAACAAAGCCACCGGTTAGCATACAGGCAAAACAAAAACTAACGCTACAGCAGAACAGACGGTGCATCTGAGACGTGCAACTGTTGCCAACATGTATTTTTTATTTTCTCTGAATAAATCACTGCATATATTGATATTTAATATCAAACAATGCAACTCCATGGTTATACAAATTACTTGGTATCCATGATATTGATACACGATTATAGGTTATGAATAATAATTTATGATTAACCAATATTAAAACATATTTATAGTTTTTATTAAAAACGGCACAAAATTGACATTTTTATTAAAATGACAGGACAGCCGGGAAATATGAAAAAAACAGTACTCTCCCGTTCAAAATGGTACATATGGTCAGCCTAGTATAGGTGCGCCAACTAAAGTTTTGCACACAGGCGCCGGATACTACTGGCTTGCCCCTGCTTCCTCAATGAGTCCTTACTTCCTGGAGGTATAATAATAATAATCTTTTATTTTGATGGTATTTTTCCATCAATTTTTTTTTTTTTTTGATGATTTGAGCTGAGAGAAAAAAGAAATTGCTTATCAAAAATATTAAGTTTCCAGATGATGAAAATGTCATTGATATTATCTCCAGCAGATTTTGGGATTTAGGCTAGTTTAGCATAGGAATTCTTCAAAATTTTTCATGAAAAGATTTGCTACCATTTGGTATAATGGACTACCCATAGCTAAATGAAATTGTCGATTGTAAAACTGGTTATTCCATTTGAAGAAATTAAAATAGAGACAATGTTTAAATAATTATTGAGTTATATCATCAATTCATCCTTAATGGTTATCCTAAAGTCTGTCTACTAAGTGCTATTCATGGAAAAACACAGGTATCTTGACAAAAAAATCAGAAAGGGGAATTTCTTTAGAAATTTATTGAAAACTTACCCATACAGGATGTTACCTCCATGCAAGATCCCTTCATAGAAGTTTAGCATTATTCATACTTATGAGAGCATTTACTATAATAAAAAGATAAGAATGGAAGAACTTGGCTTATTATCCTAGTCCTAATTTATGCTCACGTGCAGACCTACAGTTTTTACCGTGTGGGTATTTGGAACCGAAATCCTACGGAATAAGTTGGTTACTCCTTATTCCTGGAGGTATCCTTTGACTGTAGCCTGCGTGTGTTCACGGGGCCAGTTTGCCTGCTTGCCAGGATGAAAACCCCCAGATAAATGGGGGGGGGGGAGAGAAACCCTGCTGCCCAAGACTGGCTAACTTGGCTATGGCTGAGGAAGATCCTTGAGCTCCTCATGTCATTGACAGGAATCGAACCTAGGATACTCCTTCCCCAGGCATATGGTTGCGAAGTGCATAGCCACTGGGCTAGTTGTGAGGACGACTTATTATATGAGTGTTTAATGTTATTTTGAGGCATCTGTCTACATACTGCTCATACTGCTATTTTGTGAATAGTATTATGTCTACATAGTTTGTTCACTATCAATGAGGCCATTTGGTTGGAAAGACCCGGGTTCGAATCTCATCTCGAATGCAAAAGAACTTTATTAGGACTTTATCAGTTGAAGACATACAGAGGTGGCAGAGTTTTTTCCTCTTGAAAACGTGGATTTTCATCCTGCAAAATATGCAAAATGGCCAGAACACACACAATTTGCAGACAATGATAGGATTTACCTCTATCATAAGCAGTAATCAATTTTTTAAGAAGCCAAATTACTTTGCTTTTAAAGGCACTCATGAACTTAACACAAAAGGAAAATGATGAGATTGGTAAGTCTGCACATCACCCAAATATTGACATCCAGTGCAGAAACTTCATATCTCTTCCATACGATGGTAGACCATATACTAGGATTGCCACCTAACTAAAAAAAACAAAATATTAGTTACTCACAAAGCTATCCAGAACATCCAGTCTTTGAAGATTAGCAAAAGATGGCAAGTTCTCTTCTGAATAGGGTATCATCATTGTATTCCATTCCATATTATCGCTTGTGAAAATACCCAAGCATCTATAAAATAAATTTCTCACATGATTTTAGGTTAGACTAACAAGAATTTCAAAATTAGAAAAAATAATCTTTGTGATGCAACTCCTGAAAAAGAAGAAAGTCAGACCTCAATGCATATATCTATTCCACAAATTACAATAAGAAATGGGATACAGTCTTATTTAGAAGAGAACTCATCTAGATGTACTGCATTGAAGTGATTTGTTCATACAATTCTCTCAGTAAGAAAACCAAGGATTAATTCTGCATGATATCTGAAAGTCTCTGATACGATCTGTAAACACTTATGAGTTCATTTATGCCAATAGTCATCCAGAGATTCTCTAAGCAAACAGATAATACACTCTGTTTGCCACTTATGCCACATTTTTTCCATAACGGTTTATACTGTTAGTAGTCAAGTTTCAGATTAAATACATTCTATTCTCTTTATGTGAGGTACTTAGACTTATCTTGCAGAAGCAATTAGATATTGGTCAGTGATACTAGTCATCTAGATTAATAACTATTGTAAAATATAATCAAGTAATAAAAATTTGTCGACTGAGAATGCTGAATAATACCAGCCTTCAAATATTGCTAAAGTAAGATTTTAAGCCTTTCAGAGTACTTGAGAGGTCTGGTACTGCTTTATAAAAATAGGTTTCTCTGAATTATCACAGTGTTCTACCACATCTGTACAAGACAACCCAAGCATGTCTTCAGTAAAAGTATCAGAGAATTTCCTTCCCAAATGCTTTAAGCATTTAGATGCAATCTGTTTATCATTCTCAGAATTTTTTTTACTTAATGCCCTCTCAGGCAGAGTTTCAAAAGGAGCAAGACTTTCTGCTTCAATATCCTTAGTATTTTCATTCAGAGGAAACAGTCTGAGACAGTTCAGCAGAATTATGGCTTAAGAAAGATGGCTTAAAACAGTAACAGAGAATTCAGGAAAGAATATCTCCATTGCGATTTTCTGTGTAGCAGGTAACTCCTGGTTAAATATACCTTAACCTTTCAATTGTATGTCATTATCCAAATACTGAATATCAACCTTTAATCTTTCTTTTAAAAGTGTGGAAAACTGCCAAGTAATCACTGAAGTGTGTATGTGCTTCAGTATCAAAAAGTACCTTATAAGACAGCTCTGCAATTTTGACATCTACCAAATTCAAAGGTTCTTAATCTGTTAGATCCAGAGTTGTTAGTCTTACAACAAGAATGAGACTGTGAATATTTGAAATCCTTCACTTCTCTGTTCTAGGCATATTTTGCACAACATATAAAGACTGAAAATCTTTGTGCTGCTTTGGCCTCTTGAAGATTTAGGTTTAGCAACCCCATACGACAGTGTCTAGAGATGTGACCTAGTTCCCCACATCTAAACATTTGATACTTTTATACCTACCCATTATTTTCTTGTTAACATAATTCACATTTCCCTTTGCACATGAAATCATCTGTAACCAAAGTTCTGAAACCGACTTCAAAATTTCATTTTGCGTCTTTGAAATAACTAACATCTTATCATCTATTCTCTTTTCTAATTCATGCTTTAGCTTCTCAAATTGCTCATAAAATTGCTGCATTTGAGAGCTCATGTTAGTAGAACTAGTATAAGAAAGTTCCCTGGATTTACAGGAATTATTCTTACATAACAAAGATCCAGAACTTTCACCTATTACACCTGAATTATCCATTTTCTCAATTATTAACATACACTAATCTTATTTCTTAATCCTCCTCTTCTGCCTTTTATGGTGTCGAGGTTTCTTGTTCTTGCAACGCAACCATCTCAAGGATAAGGTTGGCCCTATCCCTCCTGGTGTGTCCTATGTCTGCAGATGCGTGTGTTCACTAGGCCGGTTTGCCTGTTCTGAGGGACGAAAAACATGAGTTTCTGGGTGAAAAAAAACCCTATTTCTGTATGAGACTGGCTAACTCACCTTTAGTTGAAAGAAATCAGATAAAGGTTCCTCACATTACTGATGGGAATTGAACCCAGGTCTTTCCGACCAAGGGCTTTGTCTGTAACGACTGAGCTGTGGAGGCTCAACATATACTAATATAAAAAAAAATGATCCATAAGACTTAATTTCTTAACTACTTAAAATTCCCTTACTAAAAATCCTTCCAACTGTACTGAGAGTATATATTTTTATACTTTTTCCCTCCACACACACTCAAAGTGGTTAAAACTTTGAAATTCAAAATAAAAAGTAAAACATTGAAATTAACTCCAAATCCAGCCTGTACACAGATTTGTATCCCAGGATATGTAATTATTATTATCTGAGACCTCCAGGGAGTTGAGGACTCATTGAGGGAGGCTATGAATCACCCAAACCAACTGTCATACCTTCCCTTAAATTCATTCACACTAGATGCACTTACTACCCCTAAAGGTTAACTATATCTCTTAATTTAACCTATTTAACTATTAAACCAATTAAGAGATTGAGTCTTCAAACACTTTTAAACCAAAGTAAAAATCTATACATCATCAAATCAACTACTACTCAAGTGCAAGTGTATTTTTTTCAAATCACTAGAAAAACACTATAGCTGCACAGCTTCTTTATGATCACATAAAACTAACAGATATTGTCCTATATGGACAATCTCCTGTAACCTTAATCTCTTGTCTCCTATAGAACCTTTATTCTTTCTTGAGTTCACACAGGAGAAAGATTAACACAAAACAAAAATGCCCTCTATTTTGACAGCAACAACATAAGTCACACAAATTCTTCTTGCCCAAAATCAGAACGCTGAGAAAGCATATCTTCACTTCTTTCTGTATGAAAGTATAAAACAGCAAACTCCACTGAATAAACTATTAAAACCATAGCATCACTTTAGAATGAATTAACTTTCTCTGTGAAAGTCTCAGCATTCTTCCCCTCCATGTGAGGCACCTGTTTGTGGTGTAGGGTAGTGCCTCCCAAACTGTTGGCTGTGGCCCCTTTTGGGGGGGGGGGGGGGCGTTTGGTAGAGGGGGCCGTGAAGTAATGAAAACAAATTTAAAATGTTTTAAAACTAAGTGTGCGATATCAAATGTGCCATGTCAGATGTGTATGGTAAGATGCAAAAAACATATTATTTGCATTTAATTTTTTGCAATATTCACTGTGTATGTTTTGTATTGAATATAAATACAATAACTACTATAATAATATATGTCTGTATTACAATTTTTTTTTTGATGGGGGCGGTGAAATATTTTAATTTTTCCAAAGGGGCCTTTACATCCATAAGTTTGGGAATCACTGGTGTAGGGGACCTCCCAGTGATGGTATTGGCTCTTTTCATTCTTCCTTTTTTATTTGCTTTTCTGCATGTATTCTTCACTCTACTTCTCCCAGGTCTTTTTTTTTACTATCCTATTTTCCAGATTAGCATCATTGGGATCCAATGCCTTGCTCCTGTGTTTGTCATGCAGTGCAATCCATGGGCATCTGAAAAAGGGTGATCCTGATAGCCTTGCACTACTTTGGCTTCTGCTTCGGCAAGATGGGCAGTCCTGGATGGCCTTGTTAGGATCACTTGGCTGGTGTGGTTGTCTGCATGGGTCAAGGGTGTTGCAGTAAGTCTCCTTCCCCATATTCCAGGGACAGGGCCCAAGGCTTGCTGTAATACAGGTAACCCTGGCTTTCTGCTCCTGAGTATAGTCATTGCTTGCCTAAGAGTGGGCATCCATGTGTGGCTCCATGGAGAGTAGAGAGCTTGGGCACTGAACCAAAAACCACTCCAGCATAAATCCTCCATCCTCATTCATTTCAGGGGCTCTAACAAAACCTCAACCAATTATTGATACCATTGAGATGCCTTTTGACAAACAGAAGCAAGAAACAAAAGACATGGTGCCAGTTTAAATGTACCAGTTTTTCTAATCATTTTCTATAGGTGAAAAGTCAATAGGGAAAATGTTGCTCTTCTTCATTCAAAAGGGTACAGAAGGGCTGGCAGGTTCTCCCAAAACAATAAAGAAACTACATTCTGGTGATGTCCTCATAGAAACATCATGTCGACAACATTCTGAAAACTTACTCAGAGCAACATCAATGGATGGAATACCAATAAGAGTTATTACACCCCATAAAACAATCAATTCCTGTAGAAGAGTGATCTCAGAGCAGGATCTCCTAGATGTCCCTGATGAGGACATATGTTCAGAGCTGAAAGATTGGGGGTGAAAAGTATGAGGCGCATCATGATCTGTAGAGATGGTCACCTGGTTCCAACCAGAAAAATCATCCTTACATTTGATAATCCTAAGCCTCCAACAGTTATATCTCAATTGTCCTGTTCGACAGTACATCCCTGATCCACTAAGATGCTTCAGATGCCAGAAATACGGACATGCCCAAACTGCCTTTGTGTTTGCCACCTGTGTCTGACGTGGTAGTAAAGAGCATGATAGCCAGTCTTGCTCTGCCAAGAAAGCTAAATGTGTAAACTGTCACCCAGCCTACTCCCGTGTGTGTCAGAAGGGGAAAGATGAAAAAAAAAAAATACAAAAAAATAAAAACAGAACAGAACATATCATATATGTTCTGTTCTGTTCTGTTCCATACTTCCCAAAATCTGATGAGAAATATAAACCTGATAAAGGCAAGTCCTCAACCTCCTGGAAACGAGACAAATCCACAAAGCTTAAACAATAAGAAGATTTTGCTGTGGGTTTTGTCAGAATATCGATGATATCAAGAACCCGCTACAGAAACACAAACCTTTTCGTTTCTGTGCAGGCAATTTATTTAAAACCCAGTGAGGATCATACCATCAGGAATATCGCTATTGTATGCAAGGACAGAACTGGAGATAGCCTTGCACATGCTGGAGTAGCTACTCTTGTGAGCAGTCATGCTCCATTCCATCATGTTCTGCTTAATACTGCTCAGGAAATGGTAGTGATTTGCCTATCTGTGGAGTATCTAATCACAGTATGTGATTAGATACCCCACAGATATATTTACCACCAGGCTCTGAACTAAATGAAACAGAACTCGATAATCTCATTATGCAACTGCTTCAGCCCATACTCCTAATGGGTGATGACTTGAATGGACATAACACTCTATTCATGTGGGGTAGTACCAACACAAATATATAAGATTGTATCATTGAGCGAATGCTTGACAACCATGGAATTTCCCTTGTTAATAACAGAGCAAATACCTTCTTCAATGTCCCCTTGCCCACTCTTATTCAGCAATTGATTTTACAATATGTTCCTCTGTTTTCCCACTGCTCACATGGGATGTTAATGAAAACATATATGGAAGCAATAATTTTCCTCTTATCAGTGCTATGTCTTCATAGAAACCATGTCCTCCTACCCAGATGTGCATGGGAAAATGTCCCAGGCTGACTGGAATACATTTTCCCATCTTGCAAAATTTAATACTGAAGCTGTCAGCTAAACATCCATTAATGAAGCAGTGAGGCATGTAATAGATTGTATTGTCCATGCAGCAGTTCCAAAAACATCAGCCTGATTTCCACTCTGTCCAAAGCCTTGGTGGAACCAAAAGTGCCTGGTAACCAAAAAAGATCAAGATAGATGGGGTATATTTTGTAGATACCCTACCACAACAAACCTAATAGCATTTAAACTTGCTCATGCCAAAGCATGTCATGTGAGACATCAAAATCAAAAATAATCCTGCATCCAATTTACCTCATTGATTAATCAAACAACCAGTGCAAAAACTGTCTGGGATAAAATCCAGAAGATGAAAGGTAAATACAGAACACACCAGTTGTGTATCTTGTAACATAATGGATGTATTATTGCTGATCAAAGCCATTGCAGACACTTTGGGAAAAAACTTTGCCAGAATCTCAGCAATAGCCTCATATCTTCTTGAATTTTTATACTTTATAGAGCCATACAATTTATTAAAGAGGAACTCAAAAGACCTCTTTTACTATCTCACTCTAGTGCAGTTAGCCCTGATGACATCCATTATGAGATGATAAAATACCTTTCATCATATTTTGTGGATCTCCATCTCTTGCTGTATAACAGAATATTTACAGAGGAAGAGTTTCTGAACCCTTGGCATAAGTCGATTGTCACTGCTATCCCAAAGCTAGGCAAGGATCCAACCCAGGCCAACAATTATCCCATTGCTCTCACTAGCTGTCTTTGTAAGATCTTGGGGGGAAAAAAAAGCTAAATTGAAGGTTTTTCTGGTACTTAGGAAGCAACAGCCTTCTTTCTGACACATAACATGGTTTTCACAGCTACCAGCCAACCTTGAACCATTTGGTCCATTTAGAAACATGTATAAGAGACTCTTTCCTGAAATGAGAATGTGTGGTTTCAGTGTTCTTCAACATGGAGAAAGTCTATGACACAGCCTAGAGATATGGTATATTAAAGGACCTGTTTTTATTAAGAACTTTCTCTCCAGCCATGTGTTCCAAGTCCAGGTGGGTAGCATGTTATCTCGGCTTATTATCAAGAAGAAGCGGTTCCTCAAGGTTCTGTCTTAAGCGTTGACCCTCTTTGCTATTAAATACTGAACAACTTCCTCTCACAGTAGGCAATTGTCTTTATGTCAATGATTTACAATTTACAATTTAATTGATTCACTCTTGTCTGTCACTCTTGCAATATGTGGGTCATGGAATGACAACTTCAACAAGCAATTGATTGAGTCTCTTCATGGGCTCTTTGTCATATGGGTTCAGGTTATCTACTGAAAAAAACCAACAGGAAATGCATGCTTTATCCCAATCCTGATTAAAAAAAAAAAAAATGGCACAATTTAGTATTCCCAGAAGCCAAGATTCTGGGACTCATCTTTGATAGGAAGCTAACTTTCTTTACACACATTCGTCATTTTCAGAATAAGTGCAAAAAAAAGCATTGAACATCCTCTGAACTTTATCTTCTACTGAATGGGATGCTAATCGGTGTTCCTTGCTCTACATTTATTGTGCACTTGTATATTCTAAGTTTCATTATAGATCCCAGGTTTACAGTTCTGCAAGGGAGAGCATGCTTCAGGTTGGACCCGATTTATCATCAAGGTATCCGATTAGGTACCAGTGCTTTTCACACATTGCCCATTCAGAGCCTTTATGTTGAATCAAACGAATCTCTCCCTCTATCACTTAGATGAAAATATGTCTCTTAATTATGACTTAAAAATAAAGTCCCTTCCAAATCACCCTACATGGACTAGTCTCTTATCTCTACGTTGGGAGGTCTTTATCACAGACGCCAGACCAGACTGCCAGTCATCCTTTTGGTATATCTTTTAAAGAGACTATGAAAGCTATTGGCATGAGTACTGATGGCATTACCTGCAGTAAACAAAACAGCATGTCTCCATGGCAGGCTTGTACCCCATTCTGCAACCACTCACTTTGTCAACTACAGAAGTCTCGTACACTGTCATCTGTTTACCTTCAATTGTTCAATGCACACAGAGCAGCCCACTCTGATTTCTTGCCCCTCTGTACTGATCACAGATCTCAGTTTGCAGGTGCTGCTGTGTTCCTTAACATTACAATCTCTAACCAGATTCCACCCAATTGCATGCCACTCAGCTTGCACTTGCATATATAAAAGAAAACTTTTACCAGAAGTGTATAATTTATACAGACTCTTTGAGTTCTTTACATGCTATCTCCTCTCTGGTGTATAATTCACATCCAGTACTTGGCAAAGTGCTTCGACTCTTGCACAAAATAAAAACTTTTAACTTTGATGTTCAGTTATATTGGATTCCCAGCCACATTGGAATTAAGGGAAATGACATCACAGATGCAGCTGCTAGACACGCAGGTTATAAAATCAAAGTTAATTGCATAATGGCAGTACTCATAGCAGAAAGCACTGACAAACAAATTACATGAGATTAAGCTTGACATTAAGAACTGGCAGTCTAGCCAATATAGGAACAGAAGAGAGGAAGTTGTTCTTGCTGGGCTCTGCATAGGTCACAGTTGTCTCACACATTCTTATTTAGCTGTGTGGGAAATGCAACACCTGTCTTACCATTAGTCATATTCTGGTGGAGTGCAAGAACTTACTTATAAGAGAGCAATTATATTTTTACTTATCTGGCTGATAAGTAAAATTGTCTGAGTCTGATGTTAATCAGACTCAGACAGATTGCACGAGATTTTTAAAAAACATTAATTTATTCAAGGACATTTGATTATGGATTTGTATATTTGTAGTGCTGCATTGTAAATACTAAACTTTGTAGATACATTTTATTTACTCATTTACATTCTAATAACTTTGTACATATATTTTATACTATTCACTGTTTTATATCCTTGTAACTATTTATTTATTTATTCTACCAACACCCTGTGTATTGCTGTAACCCATGTCATGGTGCAGTATGACTTTTGTGTCCTTGTGCCATAAAATCCTAAATCAATCAGCTCAACATTCTTCTTAAAATCTTATCGACAGTTTTAACACTTCAGAGCAACACCACCTTCTAAATGAAAGCTGTTGAAGAAATAACTAAAACTATATCCACTATTAGAAAAATTACTTATCAGACTGAGAATCCTAAATAAAACGAACTTTACTAGGCCCATTCTATATGAACTGGAAATCCATGAAATTCCTTTCATCTTCCACTGAAATATGGATTAATGTGGATCCTATACGGATTAATGATTACACAACTTCACATATCTTCTTATAACTTGGATATCCTTTCTCAGTCTTTCTAGCCTTTCTTCAAATTTCTATCCAGTCTTCATACATTGAAAACACAAACTCCACAGCTTTCTCCTGCTGTGTTCTTTTTTCCTTTTCTAATCTATGGACAGCTGAATGCTTAGCAACAGTCGATAACATTCTTTCCACTACTGCACAAGCTCAGAAATGCAACTGAGAAACTTCCACTCAAGTCTCCCATTATGTGCTGTCATTACTGCTTTTCAGTATAGAGTTTGAAATAACAAAGGTTTTTGTTCACAGTGCAGAAAAGTTTATTTAATTGCAGTTTCAAAATGAAACAACCAGAAATTATAACAGTTCATCATTTCATGATCCTTTATGCACTGAGATAAGCTCATTTAATTATTTATGCAACATGAATTTCAGAGGTAACTTTTGCTTCACGCATCGTTGGCAACATATCTTGTAAACAACATTTGTCATATCTGCATACAAACAGCACAAACGTTTCGGTACTTGACAGCTCATACAAAATTGCAATTAATCGCTGATATATCTAATTTAAATAAATTTATTTCATGTCTAAGCAAAACTTCAGTAGCAAAAGATAAAAAAATAACATCTCCAAACATCTTGCTCGTGAAATACAAAAACAATGTTTACCTAACAACATTTTCTAAACTTTAATTTCTTTAATCTAAACTAATTTCTTAACCTTAATTCATTTTTATATTTTTAACTTGTGGGATATCAGGATTTTAATACAGATACCCTGCAGTATAACATGATGTTATCTGAAATTAATGACTGAAACTAATAATCTGCAAATTTCATGTCTGTTTAATGTTACTTTCCTTCATTACACTAGATTAATTGGGACACATCAGGACTAGAACATTTTAGCCCAATTTAGTGCCTGTCCTAGTTATTCCAAGTTTCATGTAAATAGTTAAAAAGACAAACTAACATTTCACTGAGCAGCAAATCATTTATTCAAATGCATTACAATAGTGAAATGTGTATTTAATTTCCTGAAACAGCTGGGAGGGAAACAAAGCTGATGAGTCATTTATAATTTGTGGTTTGGAATAGTATCACATTTGCTCTCCTTGTGCCAATAAATTTTTAACCAGCCAACCAACCATTTACAAGCAATTACTTTAGAGAGGTAATTTCAATTGCCGCAGTCTTCTGTCTCAATTAAATGGCATGCTGTTCCAAATAAATGGCTGTCCCAACAAACCAACGTCCTTATTAACCAGATTCTATGTTGATGATGAATAAGAATTGAGTTAATGTGCACCCTTGACTTATGCCTACTTTTACATCAAATCATCTTCCTGTACTACCTTCAATACTAACTGCTGACTTACAACTTCAGTATGGACTTTGCTTCTCTGTATAATGTCACATTTACACCATATTATTATTATGATGATGATTTAGGCCTCGATAGAGTCAAAAGAATCATCGTGGGAGGCCTGTCCTAGAAAACACAGTCTACCATACCACTCCTTGAATTCATTGACAGTTTGTGCTCTCACCACTCTATCAGGCAATGCATTCCACAGATCAACCACCCTCCATGCAATGAAACTGCTCCTCATCCTCTTGTGCACAGCTTCCTTTAGTAACTTCTGGGAATGGTCCTCTTGTCCTCACTCCCCCCCCCCCGTTCCACCAAGTGAAAGAACTCCCTAATGTTAACCCTGTAATTACCTCTCAACAGCTTAAAAGTCTCAATCATGTCACCTCTCCTTCTTCTATCTACCAAACTGCAGTCCATATTCCCTCAGCCTTTCTTCATAACAAACATTGCACAGTCCTGGAATTATCTTCCTCTGCATCCTTTCCACAGTTAATTTATTCCCTTCAAATCCTGGAGACCAAATCTGAGAACAATAGTCCAAGTGTGGTCTGATCAGAGCTTTATATAATGGAATGACAACTCTTTTATCTCTGAAGGTCAGGGTCCTTTTCAATATTGCAGCAATCTTCTGGATTACCTTCACCACCTTTGCAGTGTTCTCTGAATTTCAGGTTTTTATCAATCATCATGCCCAGATTCCTTGTCTTCCCCCTACTTCCTCCAACAGAGTATGCAGCCTCTCACTGATGTATCCCAAACTTCAAGACTTGACATTTTCCTGCATTAAATCGATATCCCCCATTCATTTGCCCACCTGTCCAGTTTATTCAAATTCTCTTGCAGGGCTACCGCATCTGCACTATTACTAATAACCCTTCCCAGCTTCACATCATCTGCAAACAACTGAATATCCCCCTGCAATCTGATATTGTCATTGATATAAATTAAACAATACAGGGACCTTGTATTGTTTTACTTAAAGGTACTGAGTCCTGTAAGATTCCACTTGTAACTTTCTGTATCCTTGATAATGCTCCCCCTATACACAACTCTGATATCTATCAGAGAGCCAATCCTGAATCCAATTCACTATCCTGCCATCTAAACTGTGCTGCAACTTAAATATTAGCTTATCAAGTGGTACTCTGTCAAATGCCTTGGTAAGATTAAAAAAAAAAAAAAAAAAAAAAGGCAGAATGTGCCTTTTCCTCATCAACCACCCTTGTCACTTTCTTATAAAAGCCAGTCATATTACTAAAGCAAGAGCACCCCCTTAACAAATCCATGTTGACTCACAGATAACATTACCCTCATCTGCCCCATGCTGTATATGGTCCCTCGCTAATTTCTCCAAGATCTTAACAACTACCGATGAAATACAAACTGGTCTATAATTTGACACTTCCAGTTTGCTACCACCCTTATGCAATGGCACTGTCTTACCCTCCTTCCACTCCTTGGGCACCTTTCCCTTGGCCAGACTTTCATTGAAAAGCCAGGTCATCGGAGCTGTCAGTTCTTTAGCACATTCTCCTAAAGCCTGTGGCAAAATTCCACCCAGTCCCACTACTTTATTGTCATCTAGAGTACTCAGTATTTGAAACAAACTCTCCTCTTACACTTCTAAACCCCGAACCTGCCCTATCCTTCTGGTATTTAAACTCCAGGATGAAATGCCCCAATAAAGTGCTCATTGAACAACTCCACTATGCCCTTTGCATCGTCACTCTATTCCCATTTTTATCCAACAATGTCATCCTTCCACAATAATTTCTCCTCCTACTGACCACATGGCAAAAAAATTCCTTTTCTTGTATCTCAGGGCCAATCTCTTCTAATATTCCAGTTTTGTCTTCCTTACCACACTAGTCACTCTCCAGGCCTGAGTCTTATATTCTTCATGCATCTACTCTCCATCCCTCTCCTTATATCTCTTCCATAACCTCTTTATAACCTGCGCTTCCACTTGGATTCCTGTTTGTCATCCACTTTACACCAAATTGTGTCCTCTTCGTCACTCGTGGTATACAGCTTACTATTGCTATTAATTCCTTCACAATTTCCCAACATTAATGATACCTCGAACTTTCAATTCCTACCTCCATGGAACTGCCTCAAGTTGATGTCTAAGTCTGTTATAATCACCTGCCTTATAATTCCACATGCATTCCTTTCTCTTTAATACTCCTGTATGCCTATTCATCTTCCAAGTCAAAACCACATGGCCACTCTCTCCAACTGGGGGCAAAGATGCCATCTCAGTTATAATCAGCTCTTCTGATGCTATGACCATATCCAAAACTCTCGACCCTCGTGTTCCTTTTACTACATATTGCCTAAGACATTTGTCTGTCAAGAATTCTAGAAATTATTACCTTACTGCTACATACAGTTTCCTCTTTCCAATTTATATTGCTGTAGTTAAAGTCTCCCATAACAATCATTCTTCTTTCATTTGCCAAGCTCAACTGCCTAAACATCTCATGCTCCTCACCCTCTATGCTTCTTGGTTTGTAGCAACACCTTACTAAATATCTTGTGTTGGCCACTTCTACCACACACACCATATGCTTTCAAAACCATTAGTGCCATTGGCTTCTAGATCCTCCACTCTGAGAAGACATAAGCAGTACATCATCACCACCACCGCATTTTCCCTTCCTATCCTACCAAAAAATGCTGTGCCCTGCTACTTCCATTCCTGTTAATATATCATCTTCCATCAAAAACCATTTCTCAGAGATTCCAGTAATCTTTTTTCGAAATTTCGAAAAACGAGCCATAGACTCAGCCCCACTCAAACCTTCTATCTGGCTAAGATATGTAGATGATGTGTTCTCTATTTGGCCTCATGGCCCAGACATGTTAGACTCCTTCCTCAGTCATCTCAATAGTCTACACCCAAGAATCCAGTTCACTATGAAAAAGGAAAAGAACAATTGTTTACCCTTCCTAGACACCTTAGTCACATGCCTGCCTAATGATACACTTACCTTCACCGTATACAGAAAACCCACACACACAGGCAGATACATTCACAAACTCTCCCACCACCACCCCTCTCAACAATATGGCATTATTAAAACTCTTACCAAGAGAGCCCACAATCTTTGTTCCAGTGGAACCGCCCTCACTACTGAGCTTAACCACATACACAGCACTTTCCTCTCCAATGGCTACAGCGATCACAGTATCAAAAAAATAATCAACTCCTCCCCCATTCCCCGTCCTTCTCGTCAACAAGATTTTAAAAATGCCATCACTATACCCTACATCCGTGGCACATCCGAAAAAATAGCCAAGATACTAAAACAGTACAACCTACACACAGCATATAAGCCCCACCGCAAACTTGCTACCCTTATCCGTTCTACGAAAGATCAGCTCCCTCCTCTCTCTCTGCTTGGAGTTTACAAAGTACCCTGTTCCTGTAAGCTGGTGTACTTTGGACAGACAGGCAGATCAGCATCCATCCGTCTAGAGGAACACAAGTCTTACATCTTCAAACACAACTATGGCCATTCAGGCTTGGCTGACCATGTTTTGGACACCACCCACAGGGTATCATGGAAGAAAACCACCATGCTCCACCACAGCAAATTCAAGAAAGAGAGACTTTTCTTAGAAGCAGCAGCAGCTCAAAAACCAACCAAATCTCAATAAATACGGTTGCATTAAGCTTCCGAAGATTTGGGAAACACTCATCACCAGAGTTCCTACCTTACATTCCAGGCCACCTACTACTGCCCTTAGAGGGCGCTCTACCTAGATAGGACTTTAGTGTCACCCACGTGGTTGGGCTTAGTATTGTTTGTTATTTGTGTATATGTTACATTAATTGTTTTTGTAATCCCCATAGATGTCCTAGTGACTAGGACGAAATATAGGAAGTATTAAATTCTATTTTAATTCTTTTTGAGTGTTGTAAAAAATCCATTAAGCCTCCAACATGATGTCCTCACAGCACTTAAGCCTCTATACACGTATCACTTTGCATTCATAGTTTCCATTCACTTAATCTCTTCTTTCATGCTTCTCAACTCATTACCAAGACATTCCACTCCTCTTTCAGTGCATCTATCTCTCTCTCTGCAAGCTATCCACTCTTGCTTGCCATTCATCCTTCCAGCTAAGATCATCTCTGAAAACTACACAATGATTCAAACTTTCCACATATCCCCACTTTTATTTTTTCACTTACATTTCGTTCTCTTTAGTTCATTATCCTCACTCTCTATCACACTACTCATCTCTCTGGTCAGCATTCTCTCACCTCTGATGCAACACTGCTGAGATCTGTTATACTAATCTTCAACACACAAAGTTCTTCCATTTCCTATATTTTCCACATATATGCACTCCCCAAACACTCACCTGCCACATAATCCAACTGCCAGGATCATATGTCACAAGTACTGCATACCATAAAATTCTGTAGTATGATATGCAAAATCCTTAAATGGGGAGGACTTGGTGACAGGCCATCAGTAAACTGAGCTGCAGCTGCCACCATCATTCAAATAGTGCACAAAAAACCAAGTACAAAGATATTAAGAACTACTCTACAACTAATTACCCCAACTGCAAATTACTTTACATTGTGTAATTTAAAGTAGAAAACTAATAAAAATTACAAAAACTTATCTTTTTCTTTGCTGCTACCTCTGCACACATCTAACTCTGACCTTGACCTCTCAGTAAGAATAAACTAGCAGAAAAACAATATAAACAACAAAAAACTCCAAAAATACTGATTAAAAGCACTGTTTTTGGCATAGCTGAAATCTACTGCTACATTCTCTTGCAACTGAGCAGTGAAGAAAACGATGTGTTCAGCACAACAGATTTTCTCTCTACACCTTTTCATGCTTTTCCTAGATCTACAAAGCTTAATTTCAAATCCTTGTTGTATGTCCTTGATTTCTCAGTTGTATGTTTAAATTGAAAATATGATCCTGATAAACTCTGTTTGCTCTCTGCATCCAGCTTGTTCCTTGTTTCTTTTCCACAAAGTTTCTTAGTGTTCTTTGCCTCTTCTCAGGTATGATTATATAAATCTTACTTGGAACACTTAGTAGGAATTCCTCTAATTTTCACTTTCAGTTTTATTTTATTATTTTTTAAATTTATTATTTATTTATTTTTAGATGGATACTATAAATGCTCAATTCCAGTCATCTACTATTTGAAACACGACAGTTATATCGTGTCAATGGAGCATTATATTAAGCAATACTTAGTCTTTATTTGAGTTGTAAGTCAGCAGTTAGAATTGAAGGAAGTACAGGAAGGTGGTTTAATGTTAAATGGTGTCAGACAAGGATGTACATTATCCCCCTCTGTTATTCATTATCTATATGGATCATTTAACTTAAATAGAAGAACCAACAGGCTTCACTTTGGCGATGTAACATTATTTAAATATGGGATATTAAATAATGTGGGATTTAATATCCCCTTAATTTAAATATATGGATCATATTATGAAGTAAAGTGGTATTAAACCTGATATGAAAATTGGAGATGTTAATCTCAGCTCTTTGCTTTATGCTGATGATGTTGCACTTCTAAATAAATCTACTAGAAGTCTGCAAGATTCCCTGACTAAAGTGAATAACTGTTGTAATAGATATGGTATGAAGGTCAGCATTAAAAAGACAAAGACAATGAAAATAGGCAGAAACATTGAAAATATCAACTGCATTGTTAATGGAGAACCTATAGAACAAGTAAAACATTTCAGCTACTTAGGCACGATTTGTAGTGAAGATGGTAAATTAAATATGGAAATAGACAACAGAATTAACAAAGCTGGTATGGTAGGAAGTCAACTGAATAAATTTATATGGAATAAGAGATAAATTAGCCAAAACACTAAATTAGTTGTGTACAAGACAGTGTTCAAACCCATTTTAACTTATGGATCTGAGAGCTGGGTCAGAAGTAAAACACTTGACCAAAGACTAGAGACTGCAGATATCAGAGTCCTGAGAAAGATTAGGGGATATTAGGAAAAGACAAGGATATAAGGAAAGAACTTGAGACATTGTCAGCATCCAGAAATGCGTTAGCAGAGCTAATCTCAGGGTATGGTCACGTAAACAGAATGGGAGAGGAAAGATTAGTAAAACAAGTGTTCTCTGCCAGGTTGGCAGGAAAAAGACCCAGAGGAAGCCCAAGATATAGGTGAATTGATACAGTAAAAAGTGCCTTAGAAGATAGAAATATAAGACCTGATAATGTTGGAGTCTTGACAGGTAACAGACTGATTGAGAGGAAAATTGTAGATAGGAAGTTAGTAATGATATAATTTTTCATGTGGTACTATCATATCCTGTACACCCCTTGAGGGTATATATCAGGAATTTCATAATGATGATACATGTATTAAAATTTAAAATAAAAAAATAATATTTACATGAATAATTTGATGAATAATTCAATATGATAAATGTGATGCATTCAATACAACAGTGCATCTTATAATATAAAAAATATGGTATTCCAAACACATAGAATATTTTTATCTTTAGCTTTTATTTCACCTTTATCATTTCTGATTCCTTTTCACTATTTTTCCTCCATTTAAAAGTTTTTTCAACAGCCTCCAGAACATTTTCTTTTACCAATAAGTGATCACATAACTTTTGTTTAGCTAGTTACTCAATGATCACCGTACAACAGTTTATCATTAAAGATATAATTCAGCAACTAATGTGACTGGAACCAAGATTATAAAGTATATGATCTATAGTTGCCTATACATTTTTATACATAAAATGAGGGGAAAAATACAAGGGATCACCCAGTCTAAGTGTGCAAGACTAAGTTGTGTAAGTTAGCAAGGATATGAGAGCTAATTTTTTTTCTTGGTGAGTGGTTTAGTGGAATTGGTTACTAGAAGTAGTCCTTCATTGAATGAATCAAGATAGTTTGACTGGTAATCATGAAGGCTTTGTCACTTCTGAGTTATATATATATATATATATATGATTGGTGTTATGTGAATAATGTTAGCATAGGTTTCCCACAATGGATCTTCTTTGAAATCTGCCTGATTATAATGGAATACTGTACAGAAATTTTTCTGTATACTAGATGAGCTTCTCGCTACTTAACATATCTTATCATATCTCTAGTAACTATACAAAATTAATCATACAAAAGTATCTCCAAAGGTGTGTCCAAAATTATTCTTCCCATATATTCTTCACGTATCTGTCTTTAAAACATGAATAATGCCCTAAAAATTGAGTAAAAAGCCAATAACATTATAATAAGGGGTACTCCTAAACAAAAATAGGCCAAAATAGCCATAAAAATTAATATTCATTTAGAGGAGTAACATGGAAATTTTTCCAGAAATAATACCTATAACTCATTTCGATTCTTTTCTTGTGGCATATTTCATAGTATTATTTGTTTACAATGTTGCACCATAATATATAATGCATTTTGTAATAGGAAAAATAGCTGTCAACATCTGTTTTGGTAGACATCATCCACAGAATTGGATGATGTATGGTCTTAATGGAGCAGAGATTGTATTTAATCCTTCAGCTACAGTCGGTAACCTGAGGTATTAATTTTACTACTAGTATTTCATTGCTTTTATGAATTATTTATAGTCACTGCTCATTCACTTTTTTTTTCTTGTCATTCATTTTTATATATGATATCATTTAATTTAATGGTGTTCAGTGTATTTTTATCATACATTGCTTTCCATAGTAATAGTAGTGAGAGGGTCAGTTTTACAATAACGCTCAATTAAAAATAGCCTTTACTCAAAAAAGTTGCTTAAGAGCCTTAAATTGTATTTGTTCTAATAAATTATGGAGACAACTACTGTGTTAGAGTAATAATTTAAGTTTAATGTAAACCAAAATAATTGCCCAAAATTTTGACCTTCGTATCAGGGTCATCATCATCTGGTGTGTGTGTGTGTTTATATCTATATATGGAAGAATTTTATTGTATTATATCAGGATGATGAATTAAATGAAGAAGAAGACAACTATGAAATAACTGAAGTACCACAGATTCTACCAGAAGAAGTAAAGTGGAAGAACATCCAAAGTTTGCAAAATGGAAACGCTGCAGGTGAGGATGGAGTTATAACTGAACTGCTAAAAACAGGTGGAGAAATGATCTAGAAACTCTTAGCAAAACTATTTATTTTATGCCTGAAGAAAAATGTGTACCAAGAACATCGAAGAAGGCTACCCTAATTCTGATTACATAAAAAAAGTGAGGTAGAAGACTTGAGGAACTACTGACCCATCAGTCTATTATCAGTGGTTTACAAAGTGTTTACAAAAGTCTTAGCTCATAGGTTTTTGTACAACTCTAGACCTAGCACAAGCAAAAGAACAGGCAGGCTTTCGAAGTGGCTTTAGGATAATAGACCATATTCAAGTTGTACAACAGATTATTGAATGGTGTAATGAATATCAGTTGCCATCATGTCTTGGTTTTATGGATTATGAGAATGCCTTTGATTCAGTAAAAACTTGTGCTATATCTAAAGCATTACGAAACCACCAAGCGGAGGAGCCATAGTGTCAGGACCATCAAATCCGCATACACCAATGCCATAGCATCAATTCATTTCAATGGAAACATCTCTACTGTATTGGAAATACAGAGAGGTATAAGACAGGGTGAAACAATATCTCCAAAATATTCAAAACGTGCCTTGAAGAAATATTCAAACTTCTTGATTGAGAAGGGAAAGGTCTGAAGATAAATGGAAGATATTTAAGCCATTTACAATTTGCATATGACTTAGTTATTTTTACTTCAGTTGCGCATGAATTACAGACTCGTATCCATGAACTCCAAATTGCCAGCAAAACAGCTGGCCTAAAGGATAAACTTAAAGAAGACCCAAGTTATGTTCACTAGCTATGTCAAATCAGAAATAATAAAAATCAATAATGAGGAAATTAAACATGTAGATCATTACATATACTTAGGACAACAGATATCAGTTGGACGAAATATCATTGATGAAATTAAAAGATCCACAATGCTTGAGTGGAAAGTATTTGGAAAATTACATTCAATATTCAAAAGCCAAAAAGAAAAGTTTTTAACCAATGTATTCTTCCTATATTGGCATGTGGCTGTGAAACATGGACACTAAATGCAAAGGAAATTCAAAAATTAAGAACAACACAATTTAGTATGGAAAGAAGTATGCTTGGTATCACAAGACTGGATCACAAAAGGAATACGTGGATAAGAAATTAACGTGGATAAGATGCTTGAGTGGAAAGTATTTGGAAAATTACATTCAATATTCAAAAGCCAAAAGAAAAGTTTTTAACCAATGTATTCTTCCTATATTGGCATGTGGCTGTGAAACATGGACACTAAATGCAAAGGAAATTCAAAAATTAAGAACAACACAATTTAGTATGGAAAGAAGTATGCTTGGTATCACAAGACTGGATCACAAAAGGAATACGTGGATAAGAAATTAAACCAAAGTCTCTGATATCATAGGAAGAGTGAAACATCTGAAGTGGCAATGGGCTGGGCATGTTGCTCGAAGATAGGATCAACGATGGACAAAAGAAGTATTGGATTGGATTCCACAAGAGGAAAAATGACCACGATGCCAACCTAAATCACGGTGGATTGATGATACCATCGGATTTGCAGGAAAGCCATGGACAGACGGTTTTGGAGTAATCTTGGAAAGGCCTTCATCCAGTAGCGTATCGACAACAGCTTATGATATATATATATATATATAAAGAGACAAGTTATGTTATAAATACATATAGTATGCTAAAGTCACACTAATTTGGTCAACTGTTAACACTACTGGCCTGACTTTTGGTGAAAAAAAAAATCCATAAAAAACATACAACACTTCATATAGAAAATTAAAAACATAATGCTCAGCAAATATTATTTATTAGTCAGTTGCGATGTCTCTCCCCTTTTCACCAATCCATGACACAATTCTTCTTTTAGAACAAATTTCTGCCCACTATTATGCCCATCTCTTTGCCCATGTACTACATTCTGGTTACTTCATGTGGCAAAATAATTTTTACCTATCAAAAGAAGGTATAACAATGGGCTCACCAATATTCCCACTCTCATTGCTACCTTTATGTGGAAGCATTCAGGCAACATGTTCTAGATTCCTTTACTTTAAAACCTACAATTTGGCTTAGATATGTTGATGAAGTTTCTGTTATCTGACCACACAGCTGTCAAACTTTAAACTTCTTTATCAGTCACCTGAACTAACAACATGAATGCATACAATTTACCACTTAAATTGAAAACCCAAACTCACTTCCTTTATGGATATACACTGCTTGAAAAGAAGTTCATGGACACAACCATGGGCAAGTTGCATCGTGCCATGTAACAAGTCACGTGTTTTAAACCAGTATAAATTGGAGGAATATGATGCTCCCAAGTCAATGCAACTGTGTCTAGGTGAAATGGCTACAAGAAGGAAACTGATGGAGTTTGAAAGAGGTGTTATGATAGGATGCCACATTGCATGGTCTATCTGTTCAGCAAATTATTGATAAAAAATTGGGTCATCCCAGATCAACAATCAGTGATACCATAGTGAGATGGAAATGCAGGAAGTCAACTGGAAGTGCTATCCACAGAGGATGTCCTGCCATGTTCACTGAATATACCATAGGATGCTACGAAGGATAATATGTGAAAACTGCCATTTCTCAGCCAACATGTTGAATATACAGTTCTGTGCATCGATTGGAACATGAATCTGCACAAAATCATTGAGAACTGAGGTTCACAATATGGATTTCCATGGTAGGACAGCAATATGCAAGCCTCACACTACCCAAACCAATATGCAGTGTGTCTTGGGTAGTGCAAAGAGCATGTACAGTGGAACATGAAAGCTTGGAAAGCTGTGTTATGAAGTAATGAATCATGCTACACCTTCTACCAAGCAGATGGATGAGTGTGGGTATGGCAGATGCCCAGTGAATGTCTCGTACCAAATTCATAATTCTTAATTTGAACTATGAAATTCAGAGGTTGCAGTGTGATGGTATGCTTCTGTTTTCCCTGGTTTAGCCTACGGCCTCTGTTTGTGGTGCCATGAATATTGAATTTTGAGAGATATCTGAACATTCTGGACAATGCAGTGCTTCATACTTTGTGGCACTCCTACAGAACTGACCATTGTCTCTTTCAGCGAGACAATACACTTTGTCATAAAGCTGCATCTTTAACTTCATGGTTTTTGGATACGAATGCCGCCATACTTGACTGGACTTCCACAGAGATATGATCTCAACCCTAATCAGGGCCGTATTCATGGGTGTGCAAACTGTGCGGTGGCACAGGGCTCTGCAAAGCACAAAAAATTGAAAAAAGAAAATCAATTAATTTTTTTAAATTATTATATAAATTAATATTGTAATTATTATATAAAAAAATATTATTATATAGAAAAATATATGTATATAATTTTACAACCAACTATTGTTGTTATAATAAGCGAAATAAGATCATAGCGGTAGTATTTGAAACTACTCTAAGATATATAACAATATCGTACAACATAGTGTTAAATAGGGAAAAGTGCATATTAGAAATTGTTAATTCTTGACCACAAAGATTAATGAAAATTAGCTATTATTTAGATATTGGTCAAGTGTGGATGAATAGAATTGTCAGTTAGCGTTTAGCTTGTAATTTTTGTTTCTTTGCTTTCCTGATTATACCCTGATGAAGCCGACAACACAAGCTGGCGAAACTAGTTGGTAATTAAATTAGTTATTCACCCACGCTCGACCAATATCTAAATAATAGTTAATTTTCATTAGGGAAAAGTGCATTTTAAAACAGGTGTTTTTAATAATTTTATGGAATTTTTTGATTTTAGTTTATGATTTTATGAACAATTAAGTATATACACGTACTGTCATGGCAATTGTTTTATGTGACATTACTTGCAAAACATCTTAAAAAATATATTTTGTAAACTGGTTTTAGGTTATCCAACATCAGAATTTTTCTTCAATAGCACTTTTCAATCTATATTAGATTTATTTATTTTCTAATATTATCTATTTTAGATATATTTTATTTATCAAGTAAGTAATTTTGTTTCAATTTATTAACTTATTTTATAATTAAATCTATCGTATTTAATTCTAGAGTATGACTAGTCATAAGAGAAATTATTATGGAAGAAAATACCCAAGTGGGCATGAAAAACGAAGGCGAAAACAAGAAAAAGAAGCTGTTGATGAACGTCAAAGAAATTCACTGTTTAAATTTATGAAGTTGAACTCATATTTGTTCAGATATATCAGTTGATAACGGGAGTTCTGAAATAACAAACAGTTCTTCGGCTTCAACATTAATTAATAATGAGAGTTCTGAAATACTCAAAGGAAGCAGAGAACATGATGCGTTTGGTCAAACAATGAGTATTGAAGATCCTAAAACTGAGACACCAGAGGAAGGTGAACTATTTACCATTGATGATCCAGCAATATGGCCCAAAATTTTGAACAACGCAACACTAACACAAATTGTACAACGTGGTCCACCGTCTCCTCCGACTGAAAATGATTTTCCAAAAGATGACAACAAGAGGTGTTTTTCCACAGCTCACTATGTTAGGACAATTGCAAATGGAGAGAAGCAAAACAGAAGATGGCTTGTATATTCAAACTCTTCCAACTCTATTTTTTGTTTTTGTTGCAAATTATTTTCTTCTGATGATAATTTTTTATCTAATAATGGCTTTTCTGACTGGCGACATGTAAGTGAAAGATTAAAGTTGCACGAACGAAATCCAGTGCACATGAAATGCATGTATTCATGGACACAAATGGAATGTAATTTAAAAAATCACAATGCAATTGATCAGACAAATCAAAATGTCATAAAATTTTGAAGCAGAATGGTTAAGAAATGTTTTAAGACGAATAGTAGCAACAATTCTATATTTATCCAAACATAATTTAGCTTTTAGAGGTAATTTTGATACTTCGTACACAGCCCATAATGGTAATTTTTTTGGAATCATAGAATTAATTGCAGAATTTGATCCACTTTTAAAACATCATTCAATGCGATGTTTGGGGAAAAAAAATTACAGGTCATCATCATCATCATCATGCGTATCAAGGATTTAGGCCTAGCATGGCCTGTTCCGGCCTTAGAAGTCATCATTGAATCGTTTAAGAGGACGTCCTGGTTTTCTTTTTCCTAATGGCTTGTACTTTAAGGCTTGTTTTGGTAATCTTTCTGTTTTCATTCTTTGAACGTGTTCCATCCATTTATGTTTATATTTTTTAATTTTTTCTATTACTGGTTCTTGGTTTAATTCTTGCATAATATCTTCGTTTCTTTTGTGATCAAATAGGGTATACTTTGCAGTTTTTCTCATAAACTTCATTTCTGCTGTTGTTAATCTTTGTTTGTCTTTTTGTTTTATTGTCCAGATTCACTTCCATACATTAAGACCGGTAGGGCTAATGTATTGTATACTTTTAGCCTGGTTTGTTTTTGAACTAGGTTTGGTTTAAATATAGAGTTAATTACTCCTGTTATTTTTAAATATTTTGCAATTTTTACGTTTATATCTTTTTCATTTTCATATGTGATCATACATCCTAGGTAGTTAAGTGAAGTCACCTGTTTTAAAATCTTGTTATCTAATACTATTTTAGTTCTTACTGGATCTTGTCCTTTAAAGGCCATCGTTTTTGATTTTTCCGTTAATATTATCATCCCATAATCTTTGGATATCTCATTTAGAGTTAAAATAGCTTTCTGTAAGTTATCTTCAGAATTTGTAATTATTATTTGATTGTCGGCAAAGAGGAGAGTGTTTAAGTTAACTATAGGAGAAAGTTTAATTCCTTGATGTAAATTTTTACTCCATTTTATTATTATTTCATTTAAGTAGATATTAAAAGAGTTGCTGAGAAGGGACATCCCTGTTCGACCCCTTGGTTTATCTCTCTTGTATATGATAGCTCGTGATTTAATCTTATTTGTATTTGATTATTTTCATGTATACTTCTGATAGCTTTTAGGATATTATTTGGTATTTGTCTTTCTTTTAATATGTTAAATAATATGTTTCTTTTAACTTTGTCAAATGCTTTTTCAAAGTCAATAAATGCAATATGTGTTTCTAAATTATATTCTCTTCTTTTCTCTATTATTAATTTTAGGCAAAAGGCTGGGTCTATACATGATCGTCCTTTTCTAAATCCATTCTGTACTTCTAGAATAAAGTTTTCGGAATATTTCATTAGTTTGTTATTTAAAATTCTGCTATATATTTTGTAACAGGAATTTAGTATACTGATACCTCTATAGTTTTTAGGGTCATCTCTATTACCTTTCTTGAAGATAGGAATCACAATTGCTTTTTTCCATTCTATTGGGGGGATACCAGTCGAGTAAATTTTATTTAAAAATAATAAGAGTCTTTCTTTGAATCTTGTTTTTGCGTATTTATATAGTTCTGAACCTAGCTTATCTTCTCCAGGTGATTTTCCGTTTCTTGTTTCTTTCAGGCTGATTTCTAATTCTTCTTCAGTTATTTCCTTTTCATTTTCGTTAATTGTTTGACAGTTGTCTTTTTTAAAATACTTGTCTGTCCACAGTTCTGTGTAGTAATTTAGAAATTCTTCTAATTTCAATTTGGTGTTTAATTTTATGTTTTCTTTGGTATTTGCATTTAAGTGTTTCAAAATCTTGTATACATTGGGTCTTATTTTATATAAATCATGTTCTAAATTAGAAACAAATTTATTCTATGATTCTCTCTCTTTTTCTGACTTCTCTTTTAGTTATGGCTCTTATTCTTTTATATTCTATTTCATCTTCTAATCTTTTACTGCTTAACCATTTGTGATAGGCTTCTTTTTTCGTTTTGATTATTTCTTTGATTGTATCATCCCAGATCTTCAGTTTTTTTTCTCTTATTGAATTTTTTTGGTCTTTCCTAAGCTTTCATTTGCTGCTGCATTTAGTATCGTTTTTATATTAAGCCTCTATTTCTATTTCTTCATTTTGTTTTATTTTATCTAGATATTGGTTAATTCTTTGCTCATATAGCCATTGTACATTTGTGTCATTCAATAGTCTAGTTTTATAAACAAATGTTTCAATTTTTCTTTCTGTTCTTGTTACTTGTGCCCATTTAGGTGGTAATCTTAATTTTATTTTAACAAGGAAGTGGTCACTGCCTATTTCATATCCTCTGTGAACTCTAACATCTAGTGAAAATTTTGATGTCTTTTCATTTAATATGAAGTAATCTAATATTGATTTCTATCCTCTTGCTGCCCAAGTATATTTATGTATGTCTTTATGTTTATAGAAGGAATTCATTATTTTTAGGTTATTATAAACTACAAAGTCAATCAATTTTTTACCATTTCTGTTTAGAGTGTGTTCTCCATGTATTCCTATATTATTATTAATTTTCGTGTTTCCAATTCTTGCATTTTTCATGCAGAGTTGTGAGTGATTGGAATGCCTTGCCTGAGAGTGTGGTGTCTGCAAGGAGTTTGAATGTGTTTAAGATGCGGTATGATGAGATGTGTGTGAGATAAAAGGACCTCCTAGATGAGTCTTTGACTCCATGAGGTCTTGTTTAATAATAATAATAATTTAAGTCTCCTGCTAAAATTATGTAATCATTTTTATTTATTTTATTATATATGTTTTGTAGCTGATTATAAAAATCAATATTATCCTGTTCTCTTCCTTCTTCTGGGGCATATAAACCAATTATTGTTAAATAGCCTCTATCTATTTTTATTCTAGCTTCTATTATTCTTTCATTCCATAATTTATAATGTTTTAACTGTTTTGAAAGGGAGTTATGAATCCAAATCATGACTCCTGCTTGTGCTCTTTGGTCTCTGTCAACTCCACTGTATATCACATTAAAATTTTCAGTTCTCATAGTTCCTTTTAATTTTTTTTTGTTTCAGTGATTACTGCTATTTTAAAATTTCTTTCATTTAATAACTGGTCTAATTCTATTTCTTTATTTCTATATTCTATATTCTATTTCTCTGGTTACGATGTAAGAAGACTTGAGAAAGTGTTGCTGAATGTGGTGGATGTGCAAATTCAGGGAAGCTAGATTTATTAAGGGGGGGGGAGTAGATATACAGTCCTTAGGGAGGCAGTTGAATGTAAGAATGAATATAATATGCCTGAGCAAATAAGGACAACAAATCAGAGTGGGATAGTTAATATACATCAAGGTAGGGTTGGGGCTAATGGGGGTCTTAAATTCATGTACACTAATGCTAGGAGTATTAGGAACAAGAAGGAAGAGTTTTTGGCCATGGTTGGCACTTCCAGACCACAGGTTATTGGTATTAGTGAAACATGGCTGACTGTAGATGATATAGCTAGTGGGATTGAATGTGATGGGTATAGTGTGTTCAGGAATGACAGGGAGAATAAAATGGGGGGGGGGGGTATTGTTGATGATAGCTGATGAGCTGCAGCCAAGGAGAATAGAAGTTGAATTGCAGGATAGAGAAAAGAGCACATTTGAGGCCATTTGGTGTGAGATTGTGGCTAGCAGAACTAAATATACAATTGGGTGCTGCTATAGACCAGGTGATGGAAAAGATGGTGGTGACAGTATGCACAAGCAAATAGAAGAAATGAGTGGAAGGAGGGTGATTATTATGGGAGATTTCAACTATGGTTGCATTAATTGGAGTGAGGAGAGGACACACGGGAGGAAGGAATTGGATTTTATGTGGTTATTAAGGGATAACTATCTGCGACAGCATGTAATGGAAAATACTAAGGGTCAGAGAGTGCTTGACCTAGTAATTACATCTGAGGATTTGGCTGTAACAAATATGACCACATTGCCACCAATCGGTGAGAGTAATCATAGGATCTTGACTTGGAAGGTGGCTAAAGGTGTAGAATTTTCAATTAAGACAGGGTACATGTGGAATTATCAGGCTGGAAAGTATGAAAAACTTAGGAGTTTGATTGGTTCAGTGCCATGGCTTGTACAACTGCAAGGACTAGAAGTCGATAGTGCATGGGAGGTAGTTAAGAAGTGTTTGCATGAAGCAATGGCTGACTGTATACCTAGAGTCCGAATAATAAATCAACAAGGGGTTAAATGGATGAATAACACCATTAAGCTTGAGCTGCAAAAAAAAGAAACAACTATGGAGGGAATTTAAAGAGAAAGGTGACCGGCAGGCACACGAACGGTATAAAGCGCAGGCCAGAAGGGTAATGAGTGTAGTAAGAAAAGCAAAAAAGGATTACAAAAGAACATTGGCCATGCAGGCTAAAGAGAATCCTAAACAGTTTTTTAGATATGTAGCAAGTAAAAGGAAAAATGTACATGGCAGAATGATTTTAAAGAATGTCGATGGTAGGGAGGTAACTGAATCAGTTGATATAGTTGAATTACTGAGCAAGCACTTTGCAAGAATATATCATCCAAGTGGTGACATTGCAGAAACGAATGTACCAGTAGATTATATGGGAATTGTGGTGAATGAAATGGAGGTGAGTAGTCTATTGCATAACCTCAATGTCAATACATCTGTGGGATTGGATGGTATACCAGCTCGTGTTGTACGAGAAGCAGCTAAAGAATTGTCAGTACCCTTGACCATTTTGTTTAATTTGAGTCTCGGGTCTGGGTTATTCCCGAGGGGGTGGAAAGAGGGGAAAATAGTTCCAATGCATAAAGGTGGTTCCAAGACTGCTGTTGTAAATTACCGACCGATTAGCATATCAGGAATCATTGTCAAGGTCTTAGAGAAATTAGTCAAGAAAAGAATACAGGATTGGATAGATGAAAATGGGATATTGTATGAGGGACAACATGGTTTTGTGAAAGGTAGATCGTGTAACTTGCTCACGTTTTATAACACAGTGACGGCTGAACTAGATAGGGGTAATGGGTTTACAGTAATACTACTGGACCTTGCCAAGGCTTTTGATAGGATACCACATAGAACCCTAATCAATAAACTGGAGCAGATGGGGATAGATATAGGGTTGGTGAGATGGATAGGAGGGTGGTTAAAGGAGAGATACCAGAGAGTGGCTTATTCAGGAGTGGAGTCTAAAAGACGGCTTGTGACTAGTGGAGTGCCACAGGGCTCTGTTCTTGGACCACTGCTTTTCAATTTGTTCATCAGTGATATAGGAAAGGATTTGAGAGGAAGTGTTCACTTGTTTGCTGATGATGATGCAAAGTTGGGTAGAGCAATTATGAGTGCACAGGATGTCAAAATTTTACAGGATGATTTGGATAGTTTGGAGGACTGGGCTAGGAAAAATGGATGTCAATTTAATGTGCCAAAGTGTAAGGTTATGCACTTTGGGGTGAAAAGAATAGCAGCAGTATATCACATTGGTTGAACCGTACTCCAGGTGATTGATGAGGCCAGGGATTTGGGAGTGTTGGTGGATAGGGAATTGAAGTTTAGGGGGCACATTGCAAAAGTGACTAAAACAGCTCACCAAATCACTTGGCTTCTGAAAAATACTTTAACATGTAGAGACAAACAAGTTGTTGTTCCTCTGTATCGAGCCTTGATAAGACCCCATCTGGACTACTGTGCCCAGTTATGGGCACCAGGGTTTCTTCGTGATGGGGAGGAAGTGGAGAGGATCCAGATACGAGTAACCAAGATGATAGCAGGTCTGTGGAATGAACCTTATGAGAATAGGTTGAAGATTTGTGGGTTGCAGAAATTGGTTAATAGGCGAAGGAGGGGTGATATGATTGAGACATTCAAATTACTGAAGGGTTTCTATAAGATTGATCCAGAAGATATTTTTGAACATATGACTGGTGGTGGGAGGACTAGGGGCCATGAATGGAAGCTGGGCAAGAGCGTGGTTGACAAGGGTGTTAGAGCTAGGTTTTTTACTTGGAGAGTAGTGAATGAGTGGAATAAGCTTCCAGAGTCTGTTGTGGGTGCTACGACCGTGAATGAGTTCAAGGCAAGGTATGATAGATACTGTGTGAATGTTGAATAGTTGTTCTTGACATGATGTTAGGGCCTCCCTCGATGAGTCTGTCGACTCCTTGGAGTTGCCCAGAACAACAACAATAATAATTTATATGCTATTCCTCTTACATTCCAGTTTGCTATGTGTATTATATTTTGTCGTTTCCATTTTTGTTTTACCTTTTTCATTCCAGGGTCGTTTCCCATAGATTCAATCCGATTATCTTTTTCTGTCAGCTTACAAGTAGGAATTATGTTTTCCATGTCAGGGGATGCCTGACGATGGAATAGTTCAGTGGTAGGGCTGCTACCTTAAGGCTTCTGAACTAGCCTTCTTCTGAATTTAAACCCATAGGAGGAATAGGGTATATTGAAGGGGAAAGATTAGATTATAGAAGAATTATAGTAAGGTTTATAGAGAGGGGATAGTTGTAAGAAACGAAAATACCCCATGGCCCTCGAGTACTCTAATAGCATAAGGGTCATAAAATAAGAGTTGGCTGATAAGGCCTAATAGGAAAGATTAAAGTAAGTGGATCTTCCTCAAAGTAGAAGAAGGAGAGGATAGATCCAGCTAGGGGTCCATGGGAGTGCCACTTCCCTTACAATCAAGATGATTGCCCCTTATGTCTCTGTTGGTCCACGAATCCTTATTCAGTATATTCGGACCACCCCACCACGCACGCGCATGTACACATACACACATGGTGGGCTCCCCTATCCGCCACCCAGGGGACGCGCTCTCTAGGGGTTACAGGGTCCCCCCCCCCCGAGAGAATGAAGTATAGGTAAGAAACAATTATTTTTGCACCCATTGTGCAAAATTAATTAATTGTTGATATGGGAACCAAAATTCAACAAAATATTGTAAATATGATACGACAGGCAAAGTACTATTCAATAATTCTCGATTGTAATCCTGATGTTAGTCATCAGGACCAAATTTCAGTAATTTTTAGATTTTTACATATATTTGAAGCAGATATTGAAATTTATGAACACTTTTTGAAGTTTTTAACAACTAATGACACTACTGGTAAAGGTATATATGAAAATATAAAATCACTTTTGAATAAATTAAATCTTAAATTGTCAGATTGTAGAGGGCAAGGGTATGATAATGGAGCAAATATGAAAGGAGTATATAAGGCAGTCATGCTTTCATTTTAAATGAAAACGAAAAGGCATTTTATACTCCTTGCACCTGTCATAATTTAAATTTGATTTTAGGGGATGTCGCAAAATCATCAATTATAGCAATAAATTTTTTTAATGTTATACAAAAAATATATACATTATTTGCTGCCTCAACTTCACTTTGGGACATATTAAAGAAATTTGTTAAACAATTAACTCCAAAACCGTTATGTGATACAAGATGGGAATGTAGAATAGAATCATTTAGAGCTGTACGTTTTTAAATTCCAGAAATTTTAAATGCACTAAAATAATTATTTAAAACTGCATCAGATAATGCTATCAAAGTAGAAGTGGTTTCAATATATGAACAAATAGATTCATTTGAGTTTATACTAAGCCTTGTAATTTGGTATGAGCTTTTGTCAAAAGTTAATTTAGTAAGTAATGTATTACAAAATGCAAAAATTTTCATAGATGTAGCAACTAAGCATATTAAAGAGTTAGTGCAGTGCTTTGAAGAGCAGAGAATATCAGGATTTGATAGCTGTTTTGAGATTGTTAAAGAACTCTCAAATCTATTAGAAATAGAAATTAAATGTAAAGAAAGTCGAGTACATCGAAGAAAAGTATTTTTTGATTATGAAACGCCTGATGAATCACACATAGGTGATAAAGATAATTTTAGGATAAATTTCTTTTTTGTAATTTTAGATATGCTCTACAATCTGTCAAAAAAAGATTTGAATTGTATGAAATTCACGAAAAATTATTTGGATTTCTTTATGATATGAAATTAATAAGAAAAATGATAGAAAATGAATTAAAATTTTGCTGCAAACAGCTGTATAAAAAATTAAATACAGATATTGATGAATCTGAATTTTACAATGAATTAATTATTTTTAGAAATATTGTTCCAGAAGATGCACCCATTAATATTTTAAAATTCATAATTGCAAATAATTTGTCAGATATTTATCCAAATATTACTACGACATTTAAAATATTATTGACCAGTCCAGTTATGGTCGCATCAGCAGAAAGGTCATTTTCCAAATTAAAATTAATAAAAACCTATTTGCGATCTTCTATGTCTCAAGAACATTTGTCATCCCTGGCAATTAATATCTATAGAGCATGAAATTGTAAACAATTTGAATTTTGAAAGTGTTATAAATGATTTTATTGATAAGCGCATATGGTTAAATAAAATTTAATATATTAAGATTTCTTTTAAATCTTATAAGTTGTTATACATATATTTCATTCTTTATAGTAAAAATGGATATTTTTATATTATTATTTATATATTAATATAAATAATAATATATATTATTATTTATATTATTAAATAAATCATTGTTCTGGCATATTTATATGATAATCTGTACTTACATAATAAAATAATATCTCATGTACATACAAACACATTTATTTTTTAACTAATTTTTTCCCTTTACTTAAATTGATGCTAAAGAGCATACTTGTTTATTTATGTGCATAAATATTTTTCATATTTGATTTAATTAATTAAAAAGATATTCTTCCATTTAAAATTTCCATAAATGTTACTAACTTTTAGGGGCCCTGCTTTTCCATTTTGCACAGGACCCGCAAAATGTAGAAATGGGCCTGAACCTAATGAACATCTGTGGGATGTACTTGAACATAGAATGAACCTTACGAGAACAGGTTGAAAATTTTAGTTTACAGATATGCGATATAGGTTTATATGCGAAAAAGGGGTGATATGATTGAAACGTACAAATTACTGAAGGGTTTTACAAGATTAATTTAGAGGAAATTTTTCAGAACAGGTCTGGCAGTAGAAATACTAGGGGCCATCCATGGAAACTGAGTGAGAGTGTAGTTAGCAAGGGTGTAAGAACTAAGTTTTTTGCTTGGAAAGTAGTGAATGAGTGGAATAGGTTGCCAGACATGTTCCAGACCTAGTTTGTTGTTGGTGTTAAGACTGTCAATGAGTTCAAAACAAAGTATGATAGATACTGTGCAAATGTTTGGATAGTTCTTGACATGATGATTAGGGCCTCGTTCGATAAGTCTAAGGACTGCTTGAAGTTACCTGTAATAATAGTATGAGGTCAAGGGATATCCATCCCTACAACAGTCCAGGAGTTGATGAATTGCAAATTATTAGCAATATCTTTATAAAAGTCATACTCATTACATGCCTACAAGAAGAATGGTCAAACATTTTCGTTGATCACTATTGTATGCTTGTGGAAAGTATGACCTGTAGGACTGCTGCTGGAGTGCTGCAGAGAAAGGCAATCTGTACATCTTATTAAGGTGGGCACTGTGGCTGTTTGTTCTTCACACTATGGTGTCCGTTGACCTTTTTCCAAGCAGTGTACTTATCACAAATCATTTCTCAGGCAGTCTATCCTTCATGTCTATCGCAAGCCCACACATACTAGCCAATACATGTATGCGAATGCTTACCATCACCATTCACAAAAACTTGGAATCATCAACACCCTCAAAAAGAGGGCTGTAACAATTTGCTGTAATGAGCAAACCCCTAAGCAAGAATTGCAAATTATTAGCAAATTCTTTATAAACAATGACTATAGCAAGAGTACCATCAATAAAATTCTTCACAAAACTACACCTAGAAATGGAAATAATATAGATTACAATAAAACAATAACTATTCCATACATTAAAGGGATATTGAATAAAATAAATAGAATACTACACCTAATACACTGAAGTGCCATTGAATTAAGGATAGCTACCTAGTAACATGTTGGATCCCCTAGTAACGGCCACCATACGACGAGACAAGGACTCCAGAAGCTTGCAAAAACATTTCACAGGTATGGCGACTCATGCATACTCCAGAGCTGTTTACAATTTGCTCAAGTTCGGTAGTGATGGAACATGTGCTCAAACACTCTGCTCGATGGTATTATAAATAATTTTGATGGGATTTAAATCAGGGCTTCTAGATGGCTACTTCATTATTTCCAAGTCAACAGAATGCTCCTGGAACCAAACATTAGGCTACCTGGACCTGTGAGATGAACAGTTGTCTTGCTGGTAGATGCCATCCCCATTGGGATTCATGACGGACATAAATGGGTATAAATGGTCAGTTATGAGTTCCATTTACCAGGATGCATTGTGAATCGTGGGTACATGTACCAAAGGTCCCAAAGATGTCCAGCTGAAGACACCCCAGCCCATTACTGAGCTACCACCAGCTTGTACAGTTCCAACTTGACATGCAGGATCCAGGGCATCATGGGCTTGGCACCATATCTTCAGTCTCCCATCGGTGCTATGAAGTTTAAATCATGATTCATCACTCCAGGCTACATGTTGTCAATTTTCAATTTCCCAGTTTCGATGTTTTTTAACCAAGGCATATATTCTCAGAACACTCTTAAAACTGTCATACGAGAAAATCCAAGTTCATTGACAATTTCAGAGATTGAGCGACCCATCTGTCAGGCACCCACGATTTTCTCTCTGTCACGTGTGGTTATACTTTGCTTTCAACCAATGCTGACAGCTAAGTATAACCACAGTTTCGGCCACGTATGCACGCAAAAACAGGAGTTGCGGTACAGGATTTTCATAACTCTCCTATCCCTAATTCAATGGCACAGTTGATCGTACCTTTAATCCTATTTTTAGACCACTTATAAAAATTAACAAATATATTCAATTGCTCCAAGGATTTCCCCTCCCCCCCACCACCCTGGAGTATATATACAAAATCAAGTGCACCTGAAACTTACTTTGTGTTGGCATATATTCCCAGAACACTCTTGAAACTGTTGTATGAGAAAATCCAAGTTCATCAACAAACTGGATGCACAATTGCAATCCATTAAAAAAAAAGAATACCAACAACACGTCCAGTTTAACGATTTTAGTAAATTGGGCCCTCCTTAGCACATGGCATCAAATTGAATGGAAAGGTACATATTCCTTACATCAAGGCTATCCAACTTTAGGGAATCCGAGGTTCGCATTAGAAAAAAAAATTATACAAGGGCCGCATCACAATGTGTATCTAGTAATTTAGTGAGCAGCAGAGACACAACCTTGAAAGCTGAACAAACAAACAACACTAATCGCGCACTCAAGTTCCCCGTGAGCACCCGGAGCATGCACGTTGGAACAAAACAGTGTAAGAACGCTTCTTTGACACATCTAATATTTGAAAAACACGATAGTGATGTAAAAACACCACATAAAATTATCAACATCGAGATTATTGATTAGTGATAGAATTAAAATATCTAATACGCATTCAATTCAAATTGTTATTTTATTTTTTCGCTCTTGAAAATCAAAACCCAGAGGCAGGGCGCACAAAATCGCACCATGGGCTGTGCTTTGGACAGCCCTTCCTTACATCATAGAAAAAAAAAAACTTGGTATAAACACAAATTTAAGGAAGCCTGTGAAATTTTATCAACTATCCTAATGTAAACAGTAATGGTGGCAATCCAAACATAATAGGATTCTAGCTTTGACATATATATTTTCACCATAAGTCAGGTGTTAATGGTTGACCAAATTAGTGTGAATTTAGCATACAATATGTATTGTAACATAGCTTGTTTCTTTGTGGGTGGGTGTGTACTCCAAATGATGACCTTGATATGAATGTTGAAACCTCAGGTGATTATTTTGGTTTATATTAAATTGAAATTATTATTCTAATATGGTACTTGTCTTCACTATTTATTGAAATGAATATAATTCATGGGGGAAAGGCTCTTAATCAATTTTTTGAGTAAAAGCTCTTTTTAATTTCAGTGTAGTATTGTAAAATTGATCCCTTCCCTACTCTTCCAGTATTTCTCTTTATAGAGAGCCAAAAATATTTTGGTTTAAGGGAAGAAATAAAGGTCTAGGAATAATAATTAATTATCCCCATCTACATGTATGCCATCCTCCCTTTTACTCACCACTTCCTTTTGCAGCTTCCAGGGATGACCCATTTTCCTTGCTCCTTCCCCTTGTTCTACCATATGAAAACTCTCCTCAGTGTTAATGCAATAATAACTCTTCAACAGTTTAAATGTTTCGATCATATTCCCCCTCTCTTTGTCTTCTCTCCACCAAACTCTGAACTCTGCATTCGCTTAGTCTTTTTTTTTTTTTATTTTGTATGATGATACAATGGCTGTGAGCCCCTTTTACAGGGAGTATGGGACTATCTCATTCCCCCCCATTTTATCTGGTCTCAGGACCAGCATAGCTGATGAATCAGGCTGGGAGGGACCATTTCTTAAGTATTCCTGACTGTATTGCATGTGTATTCACAGGGACAGTTTGCCTGTTCTGGGGGATGAAAAATCTACGTTTCCGGGTGAAAAAACCTCCTACCTTCGTATGAGACTATCTAATTCACTTTTCGTCAAAACAGACTAGTTAAAGGTTCCTCATAACGACTGAGCTGTGGCAGCTCTCTCTTAATCTATCCTCATAATAATCATTGTATAGATCTGATATCATTTTGGTTATCCATCTTTGCATCCTCTCTAAGATTACTTCATTGCCTTCAAATCCTGGTGACTAGATCTGAGTACAGAAATCCAGATGTGATCTGATCAAGGCTTTATACAATGGAACCATGACACTTTTATCTCTTGTGTTCAGTGAACTCCTCAACATTGCAACTGTTCTCTGAGATGGCCTCATAGCCTTTGTGATATTCCCTTGGAACTTCAAATCTCTATCCACAATCATCCAAAGATCCTTTACTTCTTCTACTTCCAGTATAACTCCACCAAGTGAATATGAAGCATTCCATCTGTGGATCCAAAAATTTAAAACCTTACATTTAGTTTCATTAAACTGACATCCCCATTCATTTGCTTATCTTTCCAGCTTATTCAAATCCATTTGAAGAGCCAAAACATCAGCACTATTACTAATAACCCTGCCAAGTTTCACATCATTTGCAAACAATTGAAGATCTCCCTGTAGTCCTGTGGAAATATCATTGACATAAAGATTGAACAGTAATGGTTCTAGTAATGAACTCTGTGGAACTCCACTTGTAACCTTCCTGCTCCCTGATACTGTTCCTCCATATACAACTCTGTTAGAACTAATTGCCAACCAATCATAGAACCAATCACCAATCCAATTCACTAACTTGATATCCAAACTCATATGTTACAACTTAAAAATCGACTTGTCGTGTGGCATCCTGTCAAATGCCTTAGAAAAATCCAAAAAAATAACAGTTATGCCTTGCCCTCATCCACTGCTTGTGTTACTCTCTTGTAAAAGATTTCCAGATTACTAAAACAAGAACACCCTTTAACAGATCCATGCTGGCCTGCATAAATAATATTGCCATCATCTACCCAATTCTGTATACAAGTTCTTACTAATTTCTCCAGAATCTTGACAACTACTGAAGATATACAAGCAGGCTTATAGTTTGATATCTCCATTCTACCAGCATCCTTATGCAATGGTACTGTTTTGCTCTCTTTCCACTCTCCAGGAACCTGTCCCATTTTAAGACTTTCATTAATCATCCAAGTTAATGGCACAGTCAGTTTCATAGAACATTCCCTTAAAACATGTGGTGAAATTTCATCTCGTACCCATTCCTTCTTGACATATTCTTTCATCCATTGTACTGCTGCAAGCTGGTTTCTAAGTCTGATAGTTGTCTCCCTTATAATTCCACATAAATTCTTTCTGTTTTAATACCTCCACACACCTTTTCATCCTCCAAGTCAGGACTGCATGGTCACTCTCACCAACAAGGGGCAAGTATGACATCTCAGTCACAATCAGATACTATGACCAAATCCCAAACTCTTGATCCTCTTGTTCCCTCCACCACATGCTGGAGGAAACAGTTTATATTGCTATAGTTGAAGTCTCCTCACTTTAGACTTGCCAAACTAATTTGCCTAAACATTTGCTGCTCATCACCATCTTTATTCTCTGGCCTGTAGCAGCATTCCCCTAAACATCTTGTCTTATAGACATCTTACACCATATACTCTCTGAGCCATTACTGTCAATTCCACCTGATTCTGCAACCTAAGAGGACATAATTCATTTCTTATCATGAGTAACACTCCACCACCACTACCACATTTATTCTTCCTATCTGCTGAAATAAGCTATACACTTAGATTTCTATTCTTGTTAGAACATCCTCCACAGTTAACCAAGTTTCACTGATACCAACAACCTTTGGAAAGACTGAGTCAATCAATCCACAAACTTATTCACTTTATTTCTAATGCGCTTAGCATTTGTATACAGAAAAACCAGTATTCTTATAGCCATTATTACTCCCCTCATATCATAGTCATTTCTCAAATCACTATCCCCACTTCAGGCCATCCCTGCTACATTTCACCAGTGCAGTTCTAGTTTCCCTGCCCATACATGCTCACTTGTCCAGAAAACAACAGTCTCTCCAAATGCCTTCTGCATTCAAATGTGATCCGTCTATCCTCAAACATACTCCACACATACACATATTCCAGACCACATTTCCTACACATTCTTGCTATTATCTTATTCATGATCTCCGCTCTTCTCCTCCACTCCATATTATTATATTGGAGCAACATGCTCACTATCCTTCTTCAGACATGTTATTTTCTGCTGCACTATCCCTAACATCAATTTCTATTTTGTATTACATGATTTACATACGTCATTCACACGATCTACACATACAGATCATTCACACGATATATTTATCCCAACCATTACTATCATCTCCTCTACATTTTCTCTCCTCTTCACTGTGTGTGTGTGCAAGATGCCCGTGTAATAATAATTATAATAAAATAATAATAATAATATATATATATATATATATGTTTGATTGAAGATTTACTCGGTTTGATATCATATTTAAAAATATTTTAATGACTAGAACCGAGGCTTAAATAAAAACTTTAAGTACACTACTAGTTTCATCTAAACCTAGACTTCATCAGGAGTGAGATAAACATGTAGAGAATAAAGGCTAGAATTTAAATAAAAGAATGAACTTTGACTGTATCATTATGCACATGCGTGCATATAAGGTCTTGAGAGCGACAATATTGAATGATTGAGCTGTGAGAGTCTGGTAGGCTGTAGCTTAGGTTGTTATTAACATGGATGGGATTGATAACTATCTCCTTAGACTCTAAAATTCTTCTCTCTAACTCGTCACAACATTGGTGTATGTTGACAGTTTCATCCCAGAGTATCTGATGTGGAAAACCTGCATCATTTGAGTTCGCTGAAAATAACACATGACTGGACATGGCACTGACTCGAGTTCTGTTGTAGGTAATGTCTCTCTCTGGTGTTCTTCTAAACAGAGTTCGATAGATTTCTCCGTTTGTCTGAAGTATATCTTACCATACTTCATTATATCATCTTCAAGTTACATTTCAACTTAATCGTTACTCTAAGAAAACTATAGCCAGATTACTGTTCAACCTTCATCCACGACAGTATGAAGACACCATTACTTCTAAGGGCAGCATTTCTTTGCCATATATCAGTTCTTTATCTCCAAAATTGGCTAAAATTCTTAAGAAATATAATATCAAGACATTCTTCACAACCCTACCTAAACTTCATTCCATCTTAAGTCGTCCTAAAACTAAACACAATAATCTTAAATAACTTGGGTTTATAAGATTCTTTGCAATTGTGGTAAGCCATACTTCAGACAAACGGAGAAATCTATCAAACTCCGTTTAGAGGAACACCAGAGAGACATTACCTACAACAGAACTCAAGCCAGTGTCTTGTCCAGTCATGTGTTATTTTCAGCCATTGGCACACCCAGGGAGGGGGGCCAATGGGCCTTGGCACCCACCAAAAGAAAAATAAAAAAACACCAGAAAAATTTCCAAAAATCTTTTCCTCATTAAAATTCTTTTTTTTTTTTTATTTATGTTGGGTCGTGTCTTCTATTTCTATGTTCGTTATATGCTCCTTATGAATTAGCGGTCACATAAGGTGGGAATACCCTATAGCGCTCAAGAATCCTGGGCGCTGTGAACGCAAGGCGAACGAAGTAGTGCTTGGGAGCTACTTCGTTTGCCCGAGTCGGGCCACAGGAGATCACGGGTATCATGTATTGGCGATCTCTGCAGCTGCTCAGTCATAGCTCGTATACAATGCATAGTGTGTATTCTCAAATCGTATGCTCAACTCGATCCCCCTCCCCCCAAGATTAAATCTTGACTGCTCAGCCCCCTCCAAGATCAAATCCTGAGTGCGCCACTGTTTTCAGCGAACTCAAATGATGTAGGTTTTCCACATCAGATACTCTGGGATGAAATTGTCAACATACACCGATGTTGTGACGAGTTAGAGAGAAGAGTTTTAGTCTAAGGAGATAGTTATCAATCCCATCCATATTAATAACAACCCAAGCTACAGCCTACCAGATTCTCACAGCTCAACCATTCAATATTGGCACTCTCAAGACCTTAAACGCACGCATGTGCATAAAGATATAGTCAGAGTTCATTCTGCTATTTAAACTCTAGTCTTTATTCTGTTTAGTGTTAGATACATTTCTCTGTGTTTTTAAAAAACCAACTCCTTTAGATTAGTTACTGGTATTTATATGTTTATCTCACACTTGATGAAGTCTAGGTTTAGACAAAACTAGTAGTGTAATTTAAGTTTTTATTTAAACCTCAGTTCTAGTCATTAAAATATTTTTAAATAATATATATATATATATAAAGCAAAGTGTGTTTTAGTGTTCATTTATAACTTGAGAACGAATTGACCGATTTTTATGATTTCTTCAGAAATAGGTAGAGGATAATTAAAAGAAACACGTATTAACCATAGTGAAAATTATTTAATTGTAAATATTTCATCCTAAGTATCATCAGGACATCATCAGTACAGTAGTTTAAACAATAATAGGAATAACATACAGTTAGGGCGCATGATTACAATAGAATCTCATTAAACGTGCGTAACGTGTTACAGAAGTAAAAAAAAAAAAAAAAAAAACTAGTAATTATTTTACACAATTTTGTATGACAATTTCCCATACTTTAGGAATAGTAAGAACGTCGTTGCGTCGTTTAAATTTGATGAAAAAGTGAATATTTTTTCCGCAAATTGTTCAAGTTTGTTATTGCATCAGGTTACTTCACCTGGAAAGGTCAAATTTACAAGCAAGAAGAAGGAACAGCAATGGGATCTCCTTTATCACCAAACCTAGCAAACTTGTTTCTAGAACACCTCGAGGAAAAAATATTCACTTTTGAACCCAAACCAAAAATTTGGTTAAGATATGTCGACGATGTATTTGCAGTCTGGGATCATCCCGAACAACTGTTTGAATTACAACTGTTTCTAGATAAAATTAACCTTCTTCATTATCGAATCAACTTTACATTAGAAAAAGAATCTCCACAAGGTATCTCCTTTTTGGATTTACACATTCAAAGAAAAGAAGACGGTTCCATCGCCATGTCTGTCTTTCGCAAGCCTACATTCTCAGGTCGCTACATTCACAATTCTTCCACTCATCATCCATCTCAGAAATCTGGCGTTATTAAATCACTAGTTTCCAGAGCACACAAATTCTGCTCCTCTGAAGAATCTCTAAACCAAGAATTAGAAGTAATCGAAAATACAGCCATCCTAAATGGATATAATCCTAAAACAACTCAAAAAATCATCAGTCACTTTCCCACACATCAAACCAGACAAGAAGAAGTTCATAGGATTCCCATACCTTACATCAAAGGCATCTCTGAACGTCTTTCTAAAATTATGAAGAAATACAATTTTGCCACTACTTACAAACCTATCAACCAAATTTAGAACTTGTTACCTTCTCCTAAGGACAAACTCTCACCTTTGATGTTGCCTGGCATTTATGAGATTCTATGCTCGTGCAAATTGTCTTACTTTGGACTGACAGGTAGGTCTGTTCAGAAACACTTCTCTGAACATCAAGATCACATTCGTCTTTTTAAACTGCAGAAATCTGGCCTCTCTCAACACGGAATTGAAAATCCAAGCCATAGGATCCATTGGGAAAAGTCTAAACTTTTACATAGATCTTTATATAAACATGAACGTTTATATAAAGAAAGTTCTGAAGCCCTACTACACAGACCAAATTTAAACCGCAATGACGTTCTTACTATTCCTAAAGTATGGGAAATTGTCATACAGAATTGTGTAAAATAATTATTATTAGTTTTTTTTTTTTACTTCTGTAACACGTTACGTACGTTTAATGAGATTCTATTGTAATCATGCACCCTAACTGTATGTTATTCCTATTATTGTTTAAACTACTGTACTGATGATGCCCTAAGATACTTAGGATGAAATATTTACAATTAAATAATTTTCACTGTGGTTAATACGTGTGTTTCTTTTAATTATGATCTCACCACAGGTTTCGTTATTTAAAAAAGATAGCGGATGTTCCAAAGATGGTTTGTGTGCATTTTCATTGATGTACATCTCCAGATTATAGTGCAGTTATTATTTTTTTTTTACCTCCCTCAACAATATCTGGGCACTATTTTGTGGCCATTTTTTAGATATTGTTAAATTCTGTTGTTAGATATTGTGATATTAAGTGTGATATTACAAAAGGTTTCTTTGATTGTTTGGGATGAAATCACATCTGTTGAAAGCAGTTTATAGAATGCTGAGTGGATATTTGATCAGAATGGGTGGAATAACTGTTTTATTTGTCAGTGATTTTTGACAAACACTGCTTGTTGTATCCCGTGGAACCAGGGTGGACAAAGTGAATGTCTGCCTTAAGAAATTGTCACTATGGCATGATATAGAGAAATTTTCTCTTAAAACCAATATTTATGTTCAGCTGTATTAGAACTACTTCGTGAGAAAATGAAGAGATATCGGTGGGATATACTATGATTGGCAGAGATGAGATGGACATCATCTGGAGAAATCAATGGATGTGAAATAATATGGTCAGGACATGACACCATGAATGAAGCAGGAGTTGGTTTCCTTCTTAGCAAAAAAGCTCGAGAGGCACTGTTAGATTACGAACCAGTCAATGAACGAATCATACTAGCAAGATTTCAGGCAAAACCATTCACCATATCAATAGTCCAGATATATGCACCCACATCTGACAGCACAGATGAAGATATTGACTTATTCTACAAAGATCTGACAGAGACAATAGAAACAATACCAAAGCAAAATGTGCTAATTATTGAATGAGATTGGAATGCCAAAGTTGGAATAGATAATGATGGTTGGGAAAGAGTCATGGGAAAATATGGTTTCGGAGAAAGAAATGAATGAGGTGAAAAATTATTAGAATTTGCTGTGGACCACGAGATGATGATCTGTAACACAAGATTCCAACAAAAGGAGTATAGAAAATGGACGTGGCGATCAAATGATGGGAAAACCAAAAGCATGATTGATATGATTAAAAGAAGATGGATAACATCAGTACAGCAATGTCGAACTTTTCAAGGAGCGGATATAGACTCGGACCATAGTTTAGTGATTGCAAACATCAAGTTGAAATTAAAAAAGAAATATAAACCCCAACATCAGAATAGAAGAGATACAGCTTGAATAGTTGAAGCAGAAATAGGAAGAAGGTACAGAACAGTGTTAGAAGAGAAACTTAAAAGTGTGGAGAAAGAAAAAACTCGAATTTAAGAGTGAAAAGAGTAAATGAAGGCGATAGAAGGTGCAGTTGAAGAAACAGTACTAGAAGAAGCGAAGATCAAGAAGAAATGGATTTCACAAGAAACACTGAAGTTAGTACAGGAGAAAAGAATGTTGAAGATAAGAAGGGGTACATCAGAACAAATAGAAGAGCAATATAGAAGAAAGTGTAATGAGGTGAAAAAAGCAGTCAGAATGGATAAGATGAAATGGTTAAAAGCCCAATGCAGCAATATAGAACAGTACTATGGCGAGCATCAAACAAGGGAGGTATACAAAATGATCAGAACCATTAATAGAAATTGGAAACCAAAACAGACCACAATTAAAGATGAAAAAGGCAAAGTTTTGATGAATAAAGAAAAAATTGTACAGCGGTGGACAAGATACTGTAGTGAGTTATATGAAGAAAACTAGATTCAGATAGCATTGGGAAACTGACTGAAGAATTGAAGCAGATATCACCACCAGGTAATGAGCATGATATGGACATTTTAAAAGGAGAGGTAGAAAAAGCAATAGGACGGCTAAAACACAACAAGAGTCCTGGTAACGATAACATTACTGGAGAAATTATTAAATATGGTGGTGAAAGTATGGTTACAGAAATGCACCAACTATGTAATATGGTATGGAAAGAAGGGAAAATGCCAGAGGAGTGGGTGAAATCAATATTAGTAACATTATACAAGAAAGGAAATAAGCTAGAATGTAAAAATTATAGAACAATTGCCTTGATAAGTCACCTTGGTAAAGTGATGATGATCATATTGACAAGATTGAGAACACAATTGGAAGCATACCTTGCAAATGAGCAAGCAGGATTTAGGAAGGATAGAACTACAATTCAACAGATTTTGACAATGAGATTAATAGCAGAGAAAACTAGGAGAAAAAACAAAAACATATATACTTGCTTTGTTGATTTTCAGAAAGCATTTGACAGTATTGACCAGAAAGTGACATTAGCAGTTCTGGAATCCTATGGAATTGATAAAAAAAACTAATAGCTATATTAAAAGATGTTTATCAGAATGCAGTTGGAGCAGTTAGAGTAAGTGATGATTTGGGGAAATGGTTTAAAACAAGCAGAGGTACTAGACAGGGAGACCCAATATCACCAAGCATTTTCATCGCACATTTAGAAAGAGCAATGGACAAACTGAAGGAAGATGCGAAAGGAATATCTGTACACGGAATGAGAATTAACAATCTGAGATTTGCAGATGACATTGTTATTATTGAAGAAGATGAAAGAGAACTACAAAAAACACTGAAATTGTTAAATGAAGAAGTGAAGAGATTTGGACTTGTTATGAACTTGGTAAAAACAAAGACAATGGTATTTGGTAAGAAGAACATGAAACAAAAGATACAAGTGAATGGAACTGATAATGAAAATGTAGAACAATTCACATATTTGGGAAGTAAACTGACATATGACTTGGACTGTAAAAAAGAAATAAAGATCAGGATTGCAAAGGGAAGAACAAATCTGAAGGCCATGGATAACATCTGGAAAAGTAAAGTGATCAGCCTGCAAACAAAACTAAGAGTACTGGAAACATGCATCTTCAGCGGTGTACTATATGGATCTGAAACGTGGGTAATAAATAAGGAATCAAGAAAAAGAATTTTGGCATTTGAAAGAACTTGTTACAGGAAGATTCTAAGAATAGGATGGATACAGAAAATCACCAACGAAGAGCTCTATTAGAAGATACAACCAAAACAGAATCTAATGCAGAAGTTTATAAAACGGAAGCTGCAATTATTTGGACACATCTGTAGAATGAGTGAGGACGGGAAGACAAAGACATTTATGTTTGGTATTTTGAATAGTTTAAACAGAAGAGGTAGACCATACAGAGAATGGATAGACAATATAAGACTGCTGTGGAATGGGTGTACAAAACTGCGTCCAAAACTTAGTCCAGTGCGACACTGTGCACTGGACTAAGAAAGGTGGAAGAAGATAGTAAAGCAGGCATCGGACATCAGCAGGCATTGAGCCCATGGTTTGTGATGATGATGATATGGAAACACTAATGTATATTCCTTCTCCTCAATATTGTTAGAAATTGGCAATGGTGAAGTACAGCAAAGAGACAGAAAAATTATATTAATACACCTAAATATTGGGAAAATTTTGCAAACTGCAGATGAACTGTTGTGCAGTGTCTACCCGTCTATTGAGAACATAACAAAAAACTACTTTCTTGGTTCAGGGAGAGACCTGTCCTTACACCTCAAAATGCCCTGTGCAAGTAATGAACAAGTTGATCCATTAATAGGGTTAATGGATCTGTTGGTGTTTACAAATCAGTAGATACTCCTGTGGATGTAAACGATGCAGTTCATTTTCTCATGGAATTTTTAAATCTGCTTAATCCATCTGGATTACCTATGTATGAAATTAAATTAAAAATAGGTGTTCCTATTATATTGCTTCAAAATCTGCCCCCCCCCTAATCTTTGCAATGGAACTAGGCTTCAAGTAAAATCATTAAATGAAACTGAATATGATAGAAACTTTGATTTTTATAGGTCAGAGAAATTGTCTTCATTCCTCAGATACTCAGTTTGTTGGGGTTTTGCATTCCAAGCTAAGGTTCTCACTCTCCCCACTGTATTTCCTTATCTCTTAAATATTCAGATTGAACCTACTTCTTGCACGCTTTTCTCCTTGTCAGCATAACTATTTTGAATCTCGCATTATGCAGCAGTTTTGTTTTCCATTACTCAGGAACTCTTCCTTTTCCAAGATTCTCATTGAATAACTAGGTCAGAAACAGTGTTAGTTCCTTTGCATGTTTCTTTAATATACATGCCTATATCCAATTTAGTTCCATAGCCTTATTAATATAAAGCTTACTTAATCTCAAACACTTCACATTCATGAAGTTCCAATTTTCTAACGTATCCCACTGTTGTATGCTACTCTTTTTTTTTTTTCAGCATGAAATGCTAATGAAATAACCATATGCATTAAATTTTTATCACCTGCTGTTTCTGAGATCCTTTCATCTCTTATAGCATCCAGGAACATTCATCTGTATTCACTCTTTCTTTTATTAACTACAAACTAAACACACTCCTTAAGTTGTGCTTGCTTGTTAACAATTCCAGCTTCTTTCATATTATATTTTCTGCCATCTTATACTTTCTCCTCAGCATTCCCAGGCTTACAGGCAACAGCATACCAAATACGGTATCCTATTCGTTTCACATGTTTTCAGAATGATTGTTAGTGTTGCCCACCTGGATCACCACTCCAAGATATAATTCATCTATTTTTATGAATACTCTTATTCTCTTTAATTTTTTTTCCTTTCCATCCATCCTGAGAATTACTGAATTCTCTATTTGTTGCTATTATCTCATCTTCTCTTATAGCTGTTTTGCTTATGTCTAAAATCTTAGCTCTGTTCAGTTATTAGTGTGACAAACTCTTATACCTATTACTTCTGAGATTTATAAATAAGTATAACAATTCATTACTTTCATTATTTTTATTATGAACCTTAAGTTGTCTAATTTTTTTTCCTTAGTATTTCAATTGATGTAATGGTTTACCTTTGAGACATGAGCCATGTCTCCTTATTCACTCTGATTCCCCCTCCCCCATTTCTCTGTCCATCTTGCATTCCTGTTCTTTCACCCTCATCTCCCACACTACTAATACTCTTCATTCACAAGCACTTCATTCTCACTTGTTCCACTCTGCCGATTTTTCACATCATCTCTTACATCCTCTGATCTCTTGTTTGCATCAATCATTACCTTATAGTAACAGTCCCTCTAATCCATAACGATTTGTTAATTTTCAAGAATAATTCAGCAAGTTGGTTGCTAATGTTCTGGTCTATTGGGATTCCAATTGGATGTATATATCTGCTTATTAAATAATTTAAGGAATTTACAACGTACACAGGATATAAATTAAATTAAACTTTAATCTATTTCCAATATTTCGTCAACGTCACGTTGCTCTTCACAGGAACTTAAAATAAAGACACGTGCATGCAGGCACTACACACAGTAAATGAGGACGAAGCAGGAAGCTATTGTTTCTCCTAAAAGTCCTGTCCTGTCCTACTTTGGCCAAACAGGCAGGAAAGCAGATATCAGAATTTCAGAACACAAGGACTACATCCTGTTTCACCAGTACAGCCGCTCTGGTCTTGCAGACCATGCTTTGGATACACGCCACAGAATACGGTGTAAGAAAGCCATGCATTCTAAATTCAAATTTGAAAGGCTATTCATGGAATCAGCCTCAGCCCTAAGAAACAGTCCAAACCTCAACAAATTTGGTTGCATGAGACTGCCCCAAATTTGGGAGACTTACATCAGAAGACCTTCAGCCCAACTGCCAAGAATACCTGCATAGTCTGCTAGGGGGCACCATCAAGACTTTTAGGAGAAACAATAGCTTCCTGCTTCATCCTCATTTACTGTGTGTAGTGCCTGCATGCATGTGTCTTTATTTTAAGTTCCTGTGAAGATGGCAATGTGACGTTGCTGAAATATTGGAAATATAGATTAAAGTTTAATTTAATTTATATCCTGTGTACGTTATAAATTGCTTAAATTATTTAATAAGCATGTTTAACCAATGTCTAAACCTTTCTACGAGAAGGATGTATATATCATTTTTTAATTTGAAGAAGTTTGCTGAGATAATTAAATTTTTAGAGAAAGAATGGCACTTAGAGTTAATTTAGCATGTGAACTTAGAAGCTGTTATTTAAGAATAGGGAGTGCATAATGTCAAAGGTTTGGCAACATGGACATTAGTATATAGGGAGGCTGCATTGATAGAGACTGAGATGTCATTAGGTGATGTGATTAGATTTCTTATGTCTAAATAATTTATATTATTTTTATTATGAATCTTGAGTTGTCTAATGGAGGTTTCAGTAGATTGGACATTTTTAGATAAAGGCAATGTGGTAATCTGTTTATATGAGATGATAATGGCATATTGGATATTATGATTTATATATTTTAATTTCACTAAAAATGCTGAGGACATATTGCGCAGGGCATGATTTTTTTTTCTTAGTATTTCAATCGATGTAAAGGTTTACCTATCTGTTTGACAAGGTTAGAGAGTTAATTCGGTGACTAATTTTGATATATTTTAGTCATTTATAATATTGTGTATTTTGTTCCCTAATCAAATACTTTAATGATTAACGTATTTTACATCACTTTGTTTTTAAGGATTTTATAGTACAGGGGCACTTCAAAAAGGTGTATAACAACTTTGCAGGAGAACAGAGATTAACTTGGAGGGCATACAAAAGCTGAGTGAGTGTCATAATATAATGAAACACATCAACTTTTTGTCACGTAACTTTATTACCAAATGGCAATACTAGATGGCATGATATGTCACACCATTTGAAAATGGTGACTTTCAATGGTGCAGTGCGAGCATGTTTTGGTTTGAGAAAATGAAGTCTGCAACACAAGTTCAGAGGAATTTCCACACACAGTATAACAAAGAACCTCCTAGTAGGCGCATGATCTACGCATGGCACAATAATTTTATGAAAACAGACTGTTCTGTGAATCATCCCAGGTCAATGGGAAGGCCATGTACTGACAATGCAGTGTGGAAGAAGTTCTGGAAAGTCAACCAGACAGGCCTCATCAAATTGGAATTCCACATGTGACTGTGTGGCATGTGGAATACAAAGAGCAACATGTTATGAAATCGTCTGTATCTTTCTATATCCAGGGTAGCCTAGATGTGAAGATGCCAGCAAAGGTTGGTCGATTGGTAGAGCCTCTGCTACTAATGGCTCAGTTAAGTAAGTTTGAGCGCGGTTAGTAGTTGGAAGGGGACCAATCGTTCGATGCTGTTGGCACACTCTCCCTCAATGAGTCTTTGGACTCTCTGGAGGTGTCAAATAATAATAATAATAATAATAATATTTCATGCATAAGCTTTTTGTTTGCTCATGCATAGAGAAAATAAACCAGGAAAAAAAAAAAAAAAACTGGCTACAACTTCATGTTTAGTGTTGAATACTCCTTTTTTTGATCCCTAAAACATCAAAAAATAGCTAAAACATAATTATAGGATGTTACCTCTTTTGGTCTGCATTGTCGTAATAACAGTAATTGTTTTAACATGATATTTCTGTGCTGCTTCCGTTGATTTCACTTCTTTTCTTCTTATGGTGGCAGGTATCTTCAGTTCTGGTGAAGTCATTGTTACCAGCTGGGGTAGAATGACTTTACATAGCTCATCATGGTTCTCTGACATAAACAGCAAGGGCCTTGTATATCACTGTGGCACCCAGCTGGCATATCCAGTTATGTTATAACATCATAATGTATATGTAGTTTCAGCCAATGTAGAAGCCAGTTTGGTTGGCTAAGTCCTCAATTTGCTAGTCCATCATTGTTTATTCGCCATCTTAGTGGATATCATGTAATGGTTACACTAGAGGAAGATGAGGATTAGATACAGGTCACATGCTCTAGTAGGTTCACTTAATTTCTAAAGGATGTGTAGAAGTCTACTCAAAGATATCCACCTTTGTCCCTTAAATCAATGCATATTAAGAAAGAGTAAACTAAGATAAAATGCTGTGTTGTAATCGATTTCACGATATGATATGAATACAGATGGATAAGAAAATAACTATTTATTAACTTAGAAGCTAATATTTCGCTGGTATTATATCCAGCATCTTCAGAGCACACAACACAAAGTTTGTTACAAAAGCAAGACAACCACAATCCGGTGTAACAGTGGGGCTAGTATAAGTAATTGCAGCGTGCAACACAAGACTAAAGTCTTAATATGGTGCCATTAAGACTTTAGTCTTGTGTTGCACGCTGCAATTACTTATACTAGCCCCACTGTTACACCGGATTGTGGTTGTCTTGCTTTTGTAACAAACTTTGTGTTGTGTGCTCTGAAGATGCTGGATATAATACCAGCGAAATATTAGCTTCTAAGTTAATAAATAGTTATTTTCTTATCTCTGTGTTCATATCATACCGTGAAATCGATTACAACATGTCTGACGAACACATAAGCCTATCCACGCGTATAAGATAAACTGCTGAAGATAACAAGACCTAACTGTTCTTGTAACTAATAGTCAGGAAATCATAGTAATAGATTGTCATCTCTGATTAAGCATAGTTGATGACAAAAAAAAAAAAAAAAAAAAAAAAAACTATCAAGAGGAAACTATAAAAAATGTTCTCTGTATATGAAGTTATACTTATTTCATGCTTGTGTTCCAAACCAGCAGTTAGAATTGAAGGATGTACTGCAAGATGGTTTAATGTTAAATCAGTAAACAGAGTTGTCGGATATACACCCTTTGTCCAAAAAGAAACCAAACTTTTTGAAAATAGAAGAAACTAGTGGCGCCACCTGTTGTATCTTTTTGTTGTCGAAAGTGGCAACCTTCATTAGTGTTGTCTCGACTGTTTATGACATTTGTTTCATTAGAAGCCGAGTTATAGTGCCAAGAGTGACAGTGTGTTTTGATGAACGGTCAGAAAATGAGTTTCAAACAGAGAGCTGTGATTGACTTTTGTGTTAAACTTGGTAAATGTTTTACCAAAACGCATCAAATGCTTCAAAAATGCTTATCTCGTACTCAAGTTTACGAGTGGTTTAAGCGATTTCGAAGTGAGATGCTTGAGGACGACGAAAAGCCGGCTGTCCAAAAACTGGACAGTTAACATCCAAAAAGTGCGTGATTTCATCAAAGAAAATCCAAAATCATCCATGAGATTTCGAGATTTTGTGGTGACTGGTGAGATTGAAGATGAATTGCGGATTCCAAAATCAACTGTACACAACATTTTGATCGAGAGTTTGGGCCTTCATAAATTGAATTCGCGATTTGTTCCCTACAAGTCGACCGACAACCCAAAAATGTATTGAATTGAACACTGCAAGGACCTCATTAAAATCACTCATAAGGATTCAAACTTCTTTGAAATGATCGTTACTGTGACAAAATGTGGTGTTTTGAGTATGAGCTCGAAACAAAGTGCTACAGTGCTGAGTGGAGACCACCAGAAGAGGGGCATCCGAAAAAAAATTGCTTGGAGGAGTCAAAAGTAAAGACAATGCTGATTTGTTTCTACGATTCCAAGGGCATTATCCACAAAGAATTCGTTCTGCCTGGCCAAATGGTCAATGGTGAGTTTTATCTCGAAGTTTTGAAGCGATTGATAGCGAGAATTCATCATGTAACATGAATATTGTGATGCAGGCAGCTGGTCACTTTTGCACAATAATGCACCATCTCATCAAACATTGTGAGATGGTTTTTGAGCAAAAACCAAGTTTGTGTGTTGGATCACTTGTTGTATTCACTTGATTTAGCACCCTGTGACTTTTTTCTCTTCCCCCGACTTCATTTGCCGATGAAAGGAAAGCGATGTGACATCATTGAAAAAAAATGTTCAAGCAGCAGTAACCACAACCCTCAACAGTATCCCAAAAACCAATATAAAAAAACTCATTTCACGAATTAATTGACCATTCCAGACACTGTATCGAAGCTGAGGGAGAATATATTGATTGAAATAAATAATTTGAAAAATTATAATTGGCCTGTGTTTTATTTTCTATCAAAAGTTCGGTTTCTTTTTGGACAACGGGTGTATCTCCACTGGTATTCCTAATCTGTGTGACTTTATCGTTAAGGAAAATAGTATTAAACGTGATATTCAACTAGGAGATAAGCTTAGTTATTATTATTATTATCCCTAGACCCCATGAAATCAAAGACTCATCTGAGAGGCCCTTTTATCATATCATGCTTTAAACACATTCAAATTCTCTGCAGATACCCCACTCTCAGGCATAGCATTCCAATCATTCACAACTCTGCATACAAAAAACCTGCTTCTCATTCCCCTACTCACACCCTCCTTATACAGCTTCCAAGAATGACCTCTGGTTCTCCCCTGATCTCCCACCATTTTCTGTAAAACCTCTCCAGCATTCATCCTATAACAACCCCTTAATAACTTGCAGGTCTCTATCATATCTTCCCTCTTCCTCCTATCCACCAGACTCTGCAAGTTGCATCTTCTCAACCTTTCCTCATATTCGACATTCCAGATATCAGAAACTACCTTAGTCAGTCATCTCTGGACCCTTTCAAACATCCCTTTGTCCTTTTGAAAGCCAGGAGACCAAATCTGTGCACAGTAGTCCATGTGTAGCCTAATCAGAGCCTTATTCAATGCAACAAGAATCTCCTTACTTCTACAAGTCAGTGTCCACCGCATCATTCCCAGAATTCTTTGTGTTGTCCTCACAATTTTGGCAACGTGTTTCCTAAATTTCAGATCCTTATCTACTATCACCCCAAGATCTATTTCCTCCGCCTCCAACAATATATCCCCATCAAGTGTAAATTCTACATCCCATCTTTGTTTCTTAAATTTTAAAACCTTACATCTTGCAACATTGAACTTGCATCCCCATTCCCATGTCGATTCACTTAATCTATTCAAGTCTTCTTGTAAGGCCACAACATCTTCTCTACTCTTCATGGTTCATCCCAACTTTGCATCATCTGCAAACAACTGAATATCTCCATCCAAATCTTCACCAATATCATTAACATTCAGGTTAAACAGCAATGACCCTAAAACGAACCCCTGAGGTACATCACTAGTGACTTTCCTCTTCCGGGATATTGCTTCCCCATACAATTTGCTGATACCTATCAGATAACCAGTCTCTGATCCAATGCACTAATCTAATATTCAACCCCATCCGCTCTAGTTTGACTTTCAACTTATCATGCAGTAATCTATCAAAGGCCTTTGCAAAATCTAAGTTTACTACTGTGTATTCCTCTCCTCTGTCCAACAAAGCTGTCACCTTATTGTAATAAATAAGTAGATTACTAAAACATGACTTCCTTTTTAGCAAATCCATGTTGTCCATCAAAGATAATACCATTGTTGTCACCCCAATTTTGGATCCTAGTTCTCACCAGCTTCTCCAACAACTTATCCACAACACCTAACACACAGATAGCCTATGATTTGATGCTTGAGTTCTATCACCTCCCTTATGAAGCAGCACAATCTTGCCTCTTTCCACTCCTTTGAAACTCAACCTTGTGCAAGACTCATATTAAAAAAATATGTCAAGGCAGATGCCAACTCCCTAGCACATTCCTTCAGAATACGTGGTGATATATTATCAAGTCCCACAGCCTTATTAACATTAAGTTTGCTCTATTCACCATACTTGCTCACTTACAGTCAGTCTCTCCTTGTCATGAATGGTTGACTGCCTCAACTATCAACTGCTGCCATTTATTTCTACTAGATCTTATATTCTCATGCTCTATAGTCTAACAAATTTATTTGTTTTACGACTGCACCAATTAGACAATGTACTGAGTGCGAGATTATAAGATTTTGAACTAAAGACAAAGCAGATATTGTTAGCATTACCTGCTTATGTTAATCTTTACCTTTAATTAGTCATGGCTTAATTATTGATCATTTAAACTTTATCTTATGCAGGTTCAAAATTTTCAGGATAGTACAATAACAGAATCAGTCCAATGTGTTGATCACAAACCGTTTAATTAAATCAAAATGTTATATTTACACAGTCTAATAAACACACACACACACACACACAAATTTCATTACAAGTCTGTCAATTTCAATTCTTCTTCATTCAGGCTTAATTCTATGTTTCTTCCCTTAAAGTTAAATCACAATCTAGAATATCTTGTTAGGGATGCATACACAAATTGAAAATAATGCATACCTTAAGTAAGCTTAAATCAAGATGAATTTGCATTATCTAGTACAGAACTCTTCTTACTCTTATAATAATTACCTATACACAATTGATATTAAGACACACCTGAAGTGAACTTATTTCATTATTGCTTACACAATCTTATTTTACCTATACACAGATACACTTGATGTACTTTCTTGCTCGGAAATATCATATACATAAGTACTTACAATTCTCGTTCAGCACTGTCTTTTACATGAATCTTTTGTGCACACATGCCCCCTTTTGTTTTCTTTGTTTCTGCTTTCTCATTCTTAATCCCCCACCAAGTTTCATCTTTGTCTGAGTCATCGATTATTCTATGCCATTTAGGACCCTTAACATGGTGGCAACGTGCAGCTCTTTCCTAGCAAGACATCCTGATGATCGATACTATACTTCCCAGGTAAGTCAAGATTGAGAATCCTAAGAATTGCGATGCTCCTTTTTTTGATTACTGACAACGGACCTCACGTGGCAGCAGACCCAGGCAAAAAAATACTCAGAAACCTCAGACAAAGTCCTTCTCGACATTTCACCTTATAAAGGCCCGGACTTCCATTGCATGCATGTGCGCTTCTCTTGAAACTTCCATATATGGTTATGGACATCTGAACATGATGTCATACTTCAAGCATCTTTTGAAATTGCCATATATGGACATGAGTTAACAGCAATACATAATGACATCATGTGCCATATTATTTTAACAAAAGGCTCATAGTTAAGTTATTAAAAATACAAGATTATTACAGACCATCTCTCTAAGTGCTGTCTCATTAGAAAAACATGTAAAAGTGAACATAAGTTACATATCATGGGAGATTTTGCAGCAATATACAAGACAGGTGAAATGAATTTTTAACATGTGGATCTGAGAATGGATTTAAAAAAAAACAAAAAAAAAAAACAGTTGATCAAAGACAGGAAACCACAGATATAAGAGTTGAGGAAAATTAGAGGTGTGAACAGGTAGCATCGATAGCAAAATATTAAAAATGAAGATATCAGAATATAACTTGATGTTATTATTCAGGAATGTGTAACAGAGCTAATCAAAGATCATGATTACTTAAAAAGAATGAGAGACAAAAGATTAATAGATCAGATTTCTGAAATAAAACTGATAGGAAACATACCAAGTTGGCTGATATAAAGGTTTAGAATATTGAAATATAAACTGATAAAATCAGATACCTACAAATAGCAGTGAATTTGGAAAAACGCTGATCAGAAAATAGTCATTAAATGTTACTTGTATTATTATTATAATTTTTGGTACTCCCTTGAAGATGTACACTAGAACATGTATTCTATTGTAGTAACTAAATATAGCACATATATAGATAGGTTTATCTAAGAACAAAACTCATTTGTTAAAATTTCATATCATGTATATGAAATGAAATTTTACCTTCACATTTTATAGTTTTTGGAGCACATATATTTACATTTTTTTGTATATTTTTAATAGTTTATTCATTTTATTTTGTCTTTGCAGTGAACCACTTTGGCCAATTGAAGCAAGATGTGCAGCTGTTGCAAACAGTTATTTTACTTGTGCAATAAATCGAGTCGGAATTGTAAGTAAAATATTTTTGCATTAGCCTGATTTCAGGAGTGACACACAGTGCATAATACATGCATATGTTTAAAGATAATAATGTTATGTTGCAGAGATAAAAACTATGTTGACTAAGTTAAATTTTTATTTGTGTTGTATTACTTCATTAACCTTGCATAATACGCAACATTGGTTCCTTTCAAAAATATTCATATAAATTGTGTAATTTTTTGGGGAAAAAATAATTGATTCCTGAAGTTATTTTAATCATTGATTATCATGTTTGAAGTTCAAATTTTTGGAATTCCAAAAAAGGGAAAATTTCTGGGTTAGTGTTAGGCAATCAGAACTGAAACTTCTTAATCAGCTGTTAAAAATTCTGATAAGTGTAATGACTTTAATTAAAACTGAGGGGGGAAAAAAAGGTTGTCTAGTGAGTAAAATATGTAGAGAGATCCCTTGCTTTATACAATTATATGGAAATCCAAAGGAGGGGAAAATTGTCAGGTTAATGTATTCTGTGAAATGCTGTGCTAAGTGAAAATGTGTTAATCATATACTGCATAATAAGCCATGATAAAAGCCGTAACTCATCCACAGGCTTTCAAAATCTTTATTCGATTTTTTAAATAATTATTTGTTTTTACTGCCAATATAACCATAAAGGATAATAAAATGTTTGAAACAATTGAAAATTTATTAATCAGTGCATTTAAAAGAAAATTTATTTCTTAAAAAATATTTGTAAGTTTGCAGTGACTTTGGTTTCTTTTTTTGTATGTACATATCAGCTTTGTCCCCATTTTAGCTGGACTTGCATACACTTAAGGTTATGATCACTATTAGTAAGTTGTTTTAAAGATTCAATAGCTCAAAATTCAGTAGTATGGCATAATAAAGACACATGACATCAGAGTATATAAATACATATTTGTACAGATAATAAAAATAATACAAGTAATGCACATATAGAAATATCAGGTTAAAAAAAAAAGTATAAAATTTTAAGTCAAGTTCAGATGGCCAATCAAGAGCTGAAGGATCTGCCTCAAAAAAGTCTCTCAGGTCACCAGGGTAGGCTCTTATGCTTCAGTCCTCCACAATGTGCCAGATGGTTTGGTTTATGGTCCCACAGTCGCATTGGGGTGTAGGTGATCTTCCCCACTTGTGTAAGCTGTCTGCGCAGATACCATGTCCTGTGCGTATCCTATTTAGACTTTTCCATAGATGACGGGGAAGCTCAATCTCTTTCAGATTTTTGTTGGGAAGGATATACTTGTTTAAGTCTGGTGGCGATTTTTCTTTCCAAGTTTCTAGCCATTTCGAATTAAGATTGAAATTGCTATGTACTAGTTCTTCAGCCAGTATTAATGGAGACCATCGGGATTTAAGGCAATTCATATTTATATATGGGAGGTCTTCATGTATCAGCAATAGAGGATTGCTGTTTATTTTTTTTTGTATTCTTTTACCAGAGCATTTTGTCTGTGCAGGTTCAGTGGTGCAATATTGCTCAAAGTTGGAAGCCAGTAGAGGGGAGTGGATTTGACACAACCTGTTATTGTCCTCATCACTGCATTTATTTACGTGTCGATTTTCTTGACATGAGGACTGTTTAGCCATACTGGTGAATAATATTCTGTCGCAGAGTAGACTAAGGTCAACGTGGAGTATCGCACTGTAATAACAGAAGAACCCCATGTAGAACCCCACAGTTTTTATATGATGTTATTACGGGTTCTGATCTTTATAGAGAGAGAGAGAGATTCTCTAGATGTCTTTTGAAAGATAGTGTTCTATCCAGGGTAACACCCAGATATTTAGGGAAATCTTGGTGCTGCAGCATTGTGAAAGCTGCAGCACCAATAAAGCTGACCTGAAGTTTCCTATTGTGTTTAGGTGAAAAGAGCTAACCTCGGTCTTATTGAGGTTTGGTGTTAGTCAACATTTATGAAAGTATTCCCCAATGGTTCTAAGGTCATTTGTGAGAATATCTTCAGTTACTTCAATCCTCTTGTGTTGGATGGCGAGGGCTATATCATCAGCATAAGCAAATTTTTTTGACCTAGTTGTTGGTAGATCAGATGCATATAAGTTGAACAAGATTGGTACTAATACTGAGCCCTGTGGGAGCCCATTGTTCAGCTTTCTCAGTTTGCTCATTTTGTTTCTCAGTACCACATGGAAGAACCTGTCAGAAAGCATGTTACCAATAAGTCTTATGATTGGCACGGTGTGATTTGTATCAGCTTGTATAGCATCCCCTCTTTCCATACCGTGTCATATGCAGCAGTAAGGTCAACAAACACAACAGAGGTTTTCAAAATCTCTGAAAGCCTGCTTCGATATGGGTAGTAAGGCTTAGTACTTGTTCTGTACAGCTACGTTGAGTCCTAAAGCTTGCTTGATTGCTCAACAGGGATAACTTCAGATATTTTTGGCCCAATTCTGTTAAGGAGGAGTCTCTCGAGGAGCTTATAACAGCAACTGAGGAGCGGAATTGGGTGATAGCTCTCTGCTTGATCTTGAGGCTTGTTGGGTTTTAATATTTTTTTGGTTCTCTTAAAGGCTGTTGGAAGGTTTTCCATCCTTAAAATGTGAGAAAAGAATCTTGTTAGCCATTGACGAGCATTTTTTCCACAGTTTACCAAGAATTCTGGGTGAACACCATCAAAGCCTGATGCTTTGCCGGTTTTCACCTCCTTTAAGGCCTCAGTTATTTCACCTGTGGTGAATTCTCTTGAAAATTGGGAACTGCCATCTGTACTTTGTCGTAAGTTTCTGAGTGTTCGTTTAACTTCCCGTGTGTGTTGATGATCTCGAGTGGGCTCTAGACAGCGAGGTTATTCGACAGGCAATTTGATCTGGAGTCACCAAAGGATCTTTACGAGTGATTGGGTTACTTTCACCTAACTACTTTAATAGGCTCCATGCTTCTCTACTTGATTTTTTAAAGTCTAAGTCCTCTGTAGTTTTTATCCATTTTTCTCTGCGCTCATTATCAAGCTTCTGGAGTAATTCGTCAGCTATGTCACAGTCACCAGATTCTAAGTAGACTTGGTATAGCTCTTCACAGTCTTTATTCCAGCAAAATATGTATTCCTTTCGGAAACCCCCTGGAATATACTTCTTCGCTGTTGATATGACTGCTCCAATAAATCTGTTGTAGTTTTCACTCACAGGAGGTATTCATCTTACTATTTTATCCAGTTCTTGTGAAAACTCCTGCCAGTGTGCTCTAAAATTCCATCTTGGTCGTGGAATAGACCGTATTACTGGGCAATGTTGGCTGTGTGGACAATCTTCAAGGACTTGTGTTTATCGGCTGATTTTGCAAATTTTGGGTAACAAAGCAGAGGTCTGGGTTGTATTCCCTCTTCCATACTGCAGCCTTAAAGGTTCCTTTGTCCTTTGCATCAAATATTAAGCTAAGATTGTTTTGCTCAGCTCAGTTTGTTAGTGCTTCATCATTTCCATCATTATTATTGTAATTCCACATGGTGTGATAGCTGTTAAAATCGCCTATGTAAATAGTAGGATGTGTAAATATGGGAATTACTTTAGGTGACCATTCTACCAGGGGAGGCTTATAGATGTTAACCACTGTGAGATCTTCAATTTTGGCTATGATAGTGTGTATTCTGATTAATATGTGCTGATATTAAGTGGGCATTCTTTATATTACGTAAGTTGCAGCCATGAGCTTGGTGATGTGTAGCTCCTAATATATCATACCCTGCAATTTTTCCTCTAGATTTCAATTGTTGTTCATTATCTGTGTGTGTCTCTTGAATGACAGCTATGTCTATATCATTTTCTCGAAGGATTTTTGAGAGATATTGACTTTTAACAAAGCTGATTCCTTCAATGTTGAATTGGCAAATCTGGAAATTAGCACCTAGTTTTCTTTTCTTGTGGTCCTGAAAAGGACTGTTTGGTGATTGTATGACTTGTAATTTCATGTATCTATAGCCAGGAGATCGTTAAGATAGGTCTGGCTGCCAGCAGTCGCTCTAGCTCATTTAGCATTACCCATGGTGCACCACGTGGAGGCAAGCTAGGAATACTCCTCTATACCATGATAATTTTGTTCTTCATACACATTGTTCATCATTGTTAATGAAGTCACTATCACTCATTTCTTTTGAATGCGAGTTTAATAATTCCCAAACATTTAGTGTCAATTTGATTTAAGCCAAGTTCTTTCTCAATGTTAGTTATTTCTTCAACAACAGAATCCACCTGTTGGGTAAAGCCTACAAAATTATTAAAATTATCTTTTGATGATTTCTCATTTTTTACAAGAAAAATTTTGGAAGGCATTTTTCCAGTATGAACCTGTTTTATCCACATTAATATTTTTCCTGTCACATTCCACTTTCTATTGTTTTTGAAAAAATTATGGAAACTGCTGCAGCATCTTCATCTGCACTTGTGGACTCAGTTGAATTGTAATGTTATGCAGTCCAGTCTTTTTTTAAAGTGTTTGTTCAAACCAGCCAGAATTACCAACAAATCTTTTCATTTTCATCATCTTCTCTCAATATGGATATTGGATTTAAAGTTTAAATTCCAAACTGAAATCTTCATTATTCAAATTAAGGGGATATTAAATCCCACATTGTTTTAAAACCGAATAAGAAACTCAAATTGGAATCAGAGAGTTTCATACCAAATATAGTAAACTATAAAAGTATCGGCGGTTACTAGCGTGAGCTAATGCAAGTAGTCGTAGTACAATCTCAGGCAACTCGTTGCAAAGGTGGGGAAAGTCTTAGCTCACGCTAGTAACCGCCGATACTTTTATAGTTTACTATATTTGGCATGAAACTCTCTAATTCCAATCTTTGAGTTTCTTATTCGGTTTTAAAACAATGTGGGATTTAATATCCCCTTAATTTGAATAATGTTTATATCGCCGAAATGAAGCCTATTGGCTCTTTATATTTAAGTAACTTAATGGTTGCACCTGTTTGACAACTCATATAGCAGAGTATATAAGTTCTTTTCGCTATACCCTTTGGTATCTATTTGGTCTAGCTACTCACTGATGAAGCCTCAAAAAAGGCTGAAACCGGTCTGGGTAGTGACCTCCCACCATAATGTAATAACAGCATACATTTCCTAGGAAATGTGTTTTTACATTATGGAAAATACCAAGATTAGCGATCAGAACTTTCCCCCACCTTTGCAATGAGTTGCCTGAGATTGTACTACGACTACTTTCATTAGCTCATGCTAGTAACCGCTGATACTTTTATAGTTTACTATATTCGGCATGAAACTCTCTGATTCCAATCTTTGAATTTCTTATTCTGTTTTAAAGCAATGTGGGATTTAATATCCCCTTAATTTGAATAATGTTTATATCGCCGAAATGAAGCCTATTGGCTCTTTATATTTAAGTGAAATCTTCATTTTATTAATTTTTTCAGTTGGATTCCTAATGGCTTGCATAGCCATTGAAGTGCTTTAAGTTGTCCTTTTTTCTTATTTTTATTGGCTTGTTTTCAGAATTCATTGTGTTGTCCTCACAATTTTGGCAATGTGTCCATTAAATATTAGATCGTTATCCACCACCAGCCAAATATAGCAAACATCACCCAGAATACAGCAGAAAGAATGTGATAATCCCTCCATATTTTTAAAGTTGGCTTGCTGAACTTAACAGTACATCATCGATGTGTGAAAATAACAAGCATTTCAAAGAACAGGAATACAAGGTAAATACAACAACCAATTTACCAGTTCAAGCAGTTGTTACATGCTATAGAAATAATATTCAAAAAAAAACAAACTGTTTTTGATATAATTTTTCGACTGTGTCTATGTATAATTTATGCAGAATTATTATTAACATTTGACCTGTGTGGAGTCAGAGACTCATTGTGGGAGGCAATCACTATTGCATACAATACTCATCCAACCACATTCTTAAACTGATTCAGTGTGTCCACATACACAACACGCTCAGGCAATGCATTCTACTCACCAACCACCCTCCATGCGAAGAACCTGCTTCTCACTCCTTTGCTCACACCCTCCTTATACAGTTTCCAGCAATGGCCTCTTGTTCTATTCCCATTCTATGAAAAATCTCTTCCATGTCTACCTGATGACAACCCCTGACCAGCTTATATGTCTCAATCATATCTCTCCCCCTTCTTCCTCTCCTATTCATGAGGCTCTGCAACTTACATTCTCTCAATTCTCAATACTCCACATTCCAAAGACCACTTTTGTGAATCTTCTCTGTACCCTTTCCAACATATCCTCATCACTATGAAAACCTGGCGACCAAATCTGCACACAATAATCCATATGAGGCCTGATCAAGGCCCTATACAATGGATTCATAACCTCTCTATTTCTGCATGTCAGGGTTCTCCGCATTATTGCCATTATTTGATGTGATGTCTTCACAACTTGTGCAGTGTGGTCCCTGAATTTCAGGTCCTTGTCCACCATCACTCCTAGATCTCTCATCTCCTGTACTCCTGTTAATGTTTCCCCACTAAGTGTATTCCCCACCATCATTGTTTACCAAATCTCAAAACCTTACACTTGGCAACATTAAACTGAGAGTTCCACTTACCTGCCCATTCATGTAATCTATTCAAGTCCCCTTGTAAGGCATTAACATCAGCCTGACTGCGCATTGCTCTCCCCAGTTTTGTATCATCCGCAAACATCTGGATATCACTAGCTAAACCCAACCCAATATCATTAACATACAAATTGAACAACAACAACAATGGCCCCAAAACTGACCCCTGCAGCACACCACTGGTGACCTTTCTCTTTTGAGATACTACACCCCCATATACAACTTTCTGATACCTATCTGACAGCCAGTCACTGATTCAACACAGAAGTTTGTTATCCAATCCCATTCAATTTATTTAAGAGCTTGTCATCTTCTGGCAGTCTATCAAAAGCCTTTGCAAAATCCAAGTACACCACTGTATATGCATCTTGGACAAGGTGACAAATACCTTGTCCAAGGTATTTGTCACCTTGTTATAGTACATAGTAAGTTAGTGCAACATGATCTCCTCTTAACAAATCCATGCTGATAACCACAGAGAATACTGCTGTTATCAACCCATTTCTGTATCCTACCTCTCACCAATCTCTCCAGTACCTTCACCACAACTCCAGATATACAGACTGGCCTATAATTTGAAGCTACAGCCTTATCACTGCCTTTATGCAGTGGAACAATTTTACCCTCCTACTTCCTTGGAACCTGTGCTGTTGCAAAACTCTTATTAAACAGGCATGCCAATGCTACTGCCAGTTCCCTGGAACATTCCCTTAAGATGCATGGTGATATGTCATCAAATCCTATCGCCTTATTAACATCAAGGTTATTTATTTCCTCCAATACCTCCTGCTCACTTACAATTAAGCTATCCTCTCCTATGTCCTTTATACTTAAGTTCCTCATGATTCCACCCTGATCAGGATGAAAGACCTTTATAAATTGATCACTGAATATCTCAACAATGTCTTCTGCAGCAGTTACCATTCTCCCATTTTTTTTAGATATCACATATCTAAAAAACAAACTCTAGGGTTTTTCCTTAGCCTGATTTGCCAATTTCTGCTCATACTCTACTTTTGTTTTCCTTACTAACTGAGTCACTCTCCTGGCTTGTTCTTTATATTCTTCATGTGACTGATTACCATTATTCATCTTGTACTTCCTCGAAAGTACTTTATTTTTCCAAATTTCATGCTTAAGCTCCACATTCATCCATTTTATACCTACCTTATTCAGCCTTTTGGCTTTCGGGATACATTCGTACATTGATGCTGTTATGTATTTCTTGTAAGTTCCCATGCAGCATTTATTTCCTTACTGCTCAACTCCTCATTCCATGTTATAGCTCGAAGTTGTCTCCTAAGCTTGTCGTAATCACCAGTCTTATAATTCCACATACATCCTTTCCTCGCAAAATTCTGCATATGACTAGTCACAACACAGGTGATTACTTCATGATCACTTTCACCAACTGGAGGAAAATGTGAAACCCCTCTAACAATTACATCTGCTGGTGAAATTATTAGATCTAGAACTCTTGATCCTCGCATGCCTTTCTTTACGTGCTGCCTGAGATAGTTATTTCTCAAGAACTCGAGAAATTCATTTTCCTTATTCCCAAATGCTATCTCTTCATTCCAATCTATACCACATAATTAAAATTCCCCATAATAATTACCCTTTCTTTGTTCACTAATCCAAGTTGTTTATACATTTCTTCATCACTATCTTCCACATTCCCAGGCCTATAGCAACATTCAACTAAATATGTCTTCATCTCAACCTTCACGTCACACCACATTGTCTCATAACCATTGCTACTATTTCCCCCTTTCATGTCTACCTTATGTGGACTTAATTCCCCTGCTATCATCAGCAGCAGTCCCCTCCCTTCCTGCTCTTTCTATCCTCACGAAAAATACTGTACCCTTTCATTTTTATTCCCGTTATGATATCTTCTTCATTCAACCACTTATTCCAATGATTTGGGAGTGAATAAACTCAATCACTGAAACCATTTCATCCCCTTTATTTCTGATACTTCTGGCATTTGTAAACAAACACGACAGTTCATTTTTAGGTCTATAGCCAGTCCTATCCAAGCCATATGTTGGTTGTGATTTCTCCACTACCTGCCAAATCACCTTTATCACCGCTTACCCCATATACATGCTCAGTCTCCACTTCTCCTCCCCCACATTGCAATATACTCCATCTTCATGCATTCACTGCCACTTTCAACATTCACTCTCTCTCTCTCTCTCTCTCTCTCTCTCTCTCTCTATGCCATTTCTCTCCCCCCCCCAAGCTCCCCCACATTTCCCTGTTCCTCTTGTATTCCCGTTCTCTCTTCCTCTCTCACACTACTACTATTTCCCACTCCCAAGCACTTCTGTCTCTTCAGTACCACTCTCCTGATTTTTCTCGACATCTCTTCCTTCTGATCTCTGGCACGCATCACACACTGTACTTACACACACTATACTTTCATCCAGCAACACTTTCTTCAGCAGACTCACTCCAAAGCTAATTAAATGCAACCCATCACACCTGTATAATTTCATTCTTCCTTCAAACACATGCCATTCATCCACAAACTCCACTCCCTTCTCCTCACACAGCTCCGCCAGCATACCATTCATGATTTTGGCTCTCCGTCACAACTCATCATCATCATACCTGGGTAACACACTGACAACCTTTTCTACTACACTGTTATCTTTCCCTCTTCTCAATTACTAACACATCGATACAAAATTAATAACGGAAAAAACTCACGTACAAAGATTATTTAATTATTTAATAGTATAATTTTCGCCAGTGTGTCACAGGCATCTTCAGTACATTAAGCTCAAATTAAACAATAACTGACAATTCCAAAAAGCACCACCTAAGTAGCTGGTGTAAGATAACTAAAAAGGTCAATAACTTTCCTAAAAAAATAAAAATAATAAATAAAATAAAAAAATTAAAAATAAAAATAAATTAATTAATTTAAAAAAAAAATCAATACAATAAAAAGTTAGGAAAGATTAGCTGATTTGTAAAGTACTATCTCCCATAAAGGGGATAGACATAAGCCGTCGGATCTGTTTAAGTTAGGAGAATGAAGTAGAGTTTCACATGTTTCCTTATAAAGGCGTTCCATGAGAAACTGACTTTTGTGAAGAACTCTTGTCTTTCTCCAATGAACTCTGTGTCTAGTGAAGATGGCATGTTCTGCAAGTCCAGACTTTTCAGATTTAAAGTATTCAATATAAGATTGGTGTTCTTCTAGAAGAACAGAGGCAGATCTTCCTGTTTGTCTGAAATAAGATAATCCACAAGAGCACGGAATCTGGTAGACACCTGGATTATTAAGATGTGGAAGTTTGTCCTTAGGAGAAGTGAGTAAGGTGGAGATTTTTCTAAATGTTTAGACTACCAGATTCCGTGCTTTTGTGGATTATCTTATTTCGGACAAACGGGAAGATCTGCCTCTATTCGGCTAGAAGAACGCCAATCTTATATTGAATACTTTAAACCTGAAAAGTCTGGACTTGCAGAACATGCCATCTTCACTAGATACAGAGTTCACTGGAGAAAGACAAGAGTTCTTCACAAAAGTCAGTTTCTCATGGAACGCCTTTATAAGGAAACATGTGAAACTCTACTTCATTCTCCTAACTTAAACAGATCCGACGGCTTACGTCTATCCCCTTTATGGGAGATAGTACTTTACAAATCAGCTAATCTTTCCTAACTTTTTATTGTATTGATTTTTTTATTTTTATTTTATTTTTTATTATTTTTTTTATTTTTAGGAAAGTTATTGACCTTTTTAGTTATCTTACACCAGCTACTTAGGTGGCGCTTTTTGGAATTGTCAGTTATTGTTTAATTTGAGCTTAATGTACTGAAGATGCCTGTGACACATAGACGAAAATTATACTATTAAATAATCTTTGTACGTGAGTTTTTTCGGTTATTAATTTTGTATCGATATGTCTACTCACGGTATACGTATACCTCTTTTAAAACTTATGAATAACATAGTTACTCATATCTGTAAGTAAACAGCTATCAATATGATTCAGATTAAGCCAATTGTTATATATACCATTGTGTTATATATTTATCTTATTCCTTTTATGTTATTTCTCATACAAACTCTTCTCTCATATATACTTCTTTATGTGTGCCTAACTCAACCCTACCTAGGAATGATTCCTTTTCGGACACTGGCAAATTTATATTTTTATGCTGCGCCAGCCAGTGTATCCTATAACATGAGTTTATTCAGGTTCAGGGAATATTCCTAGATTGGTTGGCATTCACTCTAACACGCTCTAAATAGATATCGGTACTAATTGCAATCGTGGCCAATGATCTATTATTTAAACACATTCATCAAAAACCCTCCCGCTATGGTTGTAATTTTTTTTTGTAAGTGGTAATTTGAAATCTCGAATTCAGGCATGAGTCAGGTATATGCAACAAAACATGTTTATTGGAACAAATGACAATTACAACTAAAATTGGATTAAAATACTAGAACTTCCAAATCTCTTACTAGGTCAATATCTCATGCTATGCTACTTACACAATGCTAAACTTATCAAAATGCACTCAGATCACAATACTAATCATGCAAAACAATAGAACTAAATGACGATATTACTCTAAATCAATTCTCTTATGCAAGCTACTCTTAAAGACATTTACTCAACTTGTTACTATCTGATAAAGGTCATCCACTAAAATACAAATACACATATAATTTCAGTCACATGCAACTATATAGATTAATTTCTGATATTTCTTTGTTCAACAGAATTATGCAATCTCAAATTACAAATTCTTATCAGAGTCCTCTATGGATTGTCCACATAACTTAATCTAACATTAATTTCTCTCTCTTTCAAAACATACAGCAAAGGTCTCTACATTACCCAGTTCTTTCCGAAGGTCTGTTAACTGGTACGTGTTGTTCGGGTCATCCTTTGATTGGTTGTCTCAGCGCCTGGCTTATGGCTACGTCGTTCCTTCTACATTTTCCGAACTCGAACTTATTACTGCCTCGACTGAGGGTTATCTCCGCTCCTTATCGAATGAGACATCCAGCGACTGGCACATTTTCTTCGTAGGCTGATGATTCATGAGTGGCTCATCGTGGGATCTTGTTCAGCATACTCAGAACGACTGCCTGCCATCCAACCTCATAGGACCCTGGCTCGTCCTTTTTCCGTCCACTGATTCTGAATGAATAATTTCTTTAAATTCATCCATTCAGGATCTAACACAATGTAATAGGGCTTCACAACTTTCTTTGAAAAGGCCTTCATATTTAAAACTGCTTCTATAAAGAAAATTTTCATCTCACAGGATACTGTGTCTAGTGTCAATGTTATGCTGTGCCCAGACTTTTGAGCTTTCAGATATTCTGTGTAGTACTAATGTTTTTTAATTTTTTCCCCTCCCCCCACAGAATGGCCTTCCCAAAGTATGTTAAATTACATTCACAAAGGATCTGGTAAATACCAGCTAAAGACAGAGATGACAGTGCATTCTTTTGTAGATGGTAAGAGATAAGATATTTTGTTGATGTGAAACTTCTTCAAAATTCTACCAATAGGTTCAGAGATGCCAGAAATACATGGCTTTGGAACCCTGCAGTCTAGCAAAGAATCCTTAGCTGTTGGAATGTAGGAATCAGTTATCCATTTTCATTGAAGCTTGTTACTGCGGTTATCATGTTTGAATGTTATGCCACAGGTATCATTGAAGATTAGATGCAGTAAGCCAGAGTTCAAAGAAACTCTGTAAACCTCTGAAACTATGTCCAAGGCAGGCTTTTATAAATATGGATATATGTATAAGATTACTCTGGTTGAGCTTGTATAACTCCTTGAGTTTATGAGACTTTAATATCAGAAAGGCAATTCTTTTTTTAAAGATTGCCTCCAATTAGTATTAACATATAAGTTACCAATTTATTTTAGAACATAAAAGATGATGATCCAATTTTAAAAGGAACTTGTTGGTAAGACTGAAAATATCAAAAATCTTCTATACACGAATACATTTATGTGACACCTCCATGGACTCTTAGTGCACTGTTTAATTGTCCACCATTCACTATATTTATTATGAAGTTAACCAATGACCAACTAGTTTTTAATAATTATGATTTTAATTAGGGAAATAAACATTATTCAGATTTAGAAACAGTTTCAAAATGACATCACTACAACATAATTTATAAATTTTAAGGCATACTATTATACATCCTGCATATTTTATTTTTAATATTTTAAATATTTCTTTAATACAGTGCTTTGTTTTCCTCAGAGAATGGGGGGAGGGAGATTAAAACATTTTATAATACAGTTAAATATTATACAGGCTTCTAAAACCAGATTTAACTATAAATTATTTCATGTTATAATTTTTATTCCCATCGATGTTGCTGTTTTCCTTGGCAGTTGTCATTAAAATTTTATTAACAAAGTTTATGTTTTGATTTGGAGGAAAATTGTAGATAGGAAGTTAGTAATGATGTAAATTTTTCATGTAGTACTATCATATCCTGTACACCCCTTGAGGTTACATGTCAGGAATTTGATGATAATGATGATGATAGTTTTTTATTTCATTAAATATTTGTCCTCTCAGTCTTGGAAGATTTGATGAAAATTCTCTGACAAATTCTGTTTTGACTAATTTTGTTTTCTGTATTCTTTTTGTGATTTTAAAAATATCTCTTAGCATGCAGTGGGCTAGACTGTATAATTTTTGTTTATGCACGTAATTTAAAATTAAGTGATTAATTTGAATATTAAATGATTCTATTTTTTAGATTCTTTTAAATATTTGAAATTATATTTCTTTTTTTCCTTAACCCATGTGAACACATGAAAGCAACTTCACAATATGCAACTTGTATATGGTGGACAGATGATTTTACATCAGATTGTCTTAATGTTCCATAATGTACGGCACACTTCCTTTTGGATGTGTGCAATGCCATGCATTATGGGAAGGATTACTATCCAGAACAGCTTTGACCTTTGTTGAAGTCCTATCAGTGGGAGCTACACCTGTGGGGATAATTAAAATTAACAGGCTTATTAAATTTAAAATTAAAATTAACACACACACACACACACACACACGTGTGTGTGTGTGTGTGTGTGTGTATGTAGGAAAAAATTTGTATCACTATATTAAAATACTGTGAATGAGATGCTTGCAGAAAGCTTTTTTTTTTGGTTAGGATACCCAGTATTTCTACACCCAAGTATCTCTATAGGTCTAACTCATACTAATGAGATCTTAATAACAAGTCAAAACTTGTCTAGGTAGTGACCCTTCCCATAATGTATGTCAGTATATGTGTCCAAAAGGAAGTGTACTATGCATTATGAGATTCTAGGGCAATTTGATGTGAAGTTGCTTCACGTGCTCATGCCTGGGTAATGGATAAAAACGAGAATATATAATTTACTTTATAACCAAATTAATAATATACGCAGTTTTCCTCACTTGTGTATCAAAATATAACTTAGCAACTTAGCTCTCAGTATTCCACAAGTCTATCTTCCACTGATGAGACTTCAGTAAAGGTTGAAACTGGTCTGGGTAGTGATCCTTTCTGTAATGTATGGCAATATATATGTTTGAAAGTAAGTCTTCTTCATCAAAACATGAGCATGTGGAGTAACTTCCAATTAAATTATCCTAAGATCTCATAATTTTTGATAAAGAATAAAAACAATAACATAATTCTTATTTAGTATAACTTACTGTGTAAAGTGAAAATGCTTTCTACAAAATATATATTTTTACTATTATTGCATTTTTCTAATTTTTTTGATATAAAAGAATATTTCCAAGTTTTGTTTTCTTTCTTAGGAGACTTTTCCGAATGAATTCACATCTGGAGATGGAAAGCCTGGTAAGTAATTTTTAAGCAATTAAATTTACATTCTGCCTTCCTTATATTCAATTTTTGTTCAAATGGAACTTTAGCCTTTTCTATAAAATTTAATTACATATTTAAACAAAGGTTAGAAACCTGGCATAGTTAGTCTAATGAGGCCATTGGTTAGATAAAGTAAGAATCTGCTACTTAGTAAGCAAGGTTGTGGTATTTATGCTAGGCAGTGAAAATTATCTATCAAAAATTATCCATGCCATAGTGGGGTCCAAACCGAACCTACAGCTTATTGGTAGCACAATGATGCCATCCACTCGGCCACATAGGTTGTTGCTTATGATCATCATGCCGAAGCCTTTAAAATCGAGTTGATTATATCTTGGTGATGAACTGGTAGGAGAATACATATATTTGTCTGTTTTGTGGGATGATAAATCCTGTCACTTCTGTATGAAGTGACAGGTTGCAAGGTTGTGGTATTTATGCTAGGCAGTGAAAATTATCTATCAAAAATTATCCATGCCATAGTGGGGTCCGAACCGAACCTACAGCTTATTGGTAGCACAATGATGCCATCCACTCGGCCACATAGGTTGTTGCTTATGATCATCATGCCGAAGCCTTTAAAATCGAGTTGATTATATCTTGGTGATGAACTGGTAGGAGAATACATATATTTGTCTGTTTTGTGGGATGATAAATCCTGTCACTTCTGTATGAAATTGGTTAATCTTGCTCACTCTGGCCAGCATTATCAGATTTATATTAAATTAGTGCATTATTACATATTAAAATATTTTTGAAATAGCAATAAGGCATTTTTAATTTTTTGTCTAATCACATTGAAGAAATAATTTCAGCTTACATTGACTTTATCAATGCTGTTTTGTCAGATATCCTTTAAATCTATTCCAAAATTGATGTCACCATCTTTCACAGTAACGGAAGTAAACTTTCAGTTTCATTATCCCATTACAGTATTTCTTAAACTCTTTTACATTAATTTCTTCAAAAACAGAGAGGTCAAGAATTATATGGACAAAAGATAATGGATGCCAGTTTAATGCAGAAAAGTGTAATGTTATACATTTTGTGATGAAAAGATTGTATGCTGTGTACCACATTGAATGGAACCATACTCCAGAACACTGATGAAGCTAAGGGGGGTGTTGGTGGATACAGAGCTAAAGTTCATAGGGATATTGCAAAGATGGCTAAGGTAGCTCATAGGATTACTTGGTTATTGAAGAACACACTTAAGATAAGGAATTTATCATTCCTCTTTATAAGGTCTTGATACAGCCACATCTGGATTTCATTGCTCAGGTGTGATCACCCAAGTTTCTTGAGAATGAAGTGATGGAGAGGATCTAGAGGCAAGTAGTCTGTAAAATGCTCTCGGTGATGATAGATTGAGGGTTTGTGGATTGTGAAAGTTGGTTGATAGGTGTAATCGAAACTTTTAAGGTATTAAGAGGATTTTATAAAATTGATACAGAGAATTTTTCATCCCTTGGCTACAGAGGGCAGATATGACAGACTAAATAACAGGTCATCCATGGAAATTGAGTAAGAACGTGGTTAGCAATGGTGGGAGGGCGAGTTTAGAGAGTGGTAAATCAGTGGAATGGGTTGCCAGAGTCTGTTGTGAATCAATGCATTCAAGAAGACGTATTCCAAGCACTAAAAATTTAAAAGAAAACGAAGATATTATAATCCTTCCTGCAGACAAAGGAAATACAACAGTTATCTTAGATACCTAAGAATACTATTACAAAATGACAGAATTACTACATACAGATACTTACTCATTCTTGAAAATGATCCAACACGAGAATTACATAACCAGACTAATAACTTCCTCGAGACTACTTTTGAATTCTCTAGAGAATTAAGATTATCTCTCCAGTCCCTGCATCTCTTCATTCCTCGCATGTATCGGGTTCCAAAAGTACACAAAGGAAACATCCCACTAAGACCAATTGTAGATGAATTTGAATGACTTATAAGTTATTCAGATATTTAGCAAAATTGTTAAAATCTTTTACAGGCTCTTCTAATTCTTATATTAAGAATTCTGAACACTTTTAAATTAAGCTTTTGAAGAAAATGCTATAAACTCCTTTCCATTAAAATTAAGATTATTGAAAAGATATATAGATATTTCTTGATTTGAAACCATGGTTCAGATTCACACCAAGAGTTCTTGAATCATCTTAATAGCCAACATCCTAGGATAAATTTACAGCAAAACTAGAAGTTAACAGTTCACTTCCTTTTCTTGATGTAAAACTTACTCGTTCATTTGGAAAACTAAAAATCTCCATCTACAGAAAGCCTACACATACCGACAGATATCTTCATGCACAGTCTCGTCATTATCCACCTCAAAAGTTTGGTATTATTGCAACTTTAGGAACTCATGTGCATACTCTCATCAGGGAAGAAAAGAAGATTGCCAAAGAATTAAAGCTGCTTTTATCAATTTTCCAAATGAATGGTTAAGCAGAAGATTTCTAAACTTTTGTTTAATCATTCTACACACCATACAGAGGAGAGTAATGATGTGAAAAATTATATCAACATTCTATATATATCAGCTCCATTTCTAATAAATTGGCAAAAATCCTCAAGAAATATAAAATTCGTACCTTATTCACCCCCTTCAGAAAGTTTTGATCATGGCTTCGATAGTACACACCTGGTTGATACACAGCTGGATATTTGAAATATCTAGCTGTGTACCATCTTTGGTGTGACTGTAATTCCCCATATTATGGGCAAACAGAAAAATCAATCGAGTTTTGTGTCAAAGAACATCTCAGAGACATCCCACAACCTTATCTAGTCGTGCTTAATTGTGAATTCTTCTTTAAGTTAAGGGGATAATAAATCCCTCATTATTTTAAAACCGGATACAAAACTCAGAGATCGAAATCTAAGAGTTTCATGCCGAAGGACTATCGGCAAGTCCAAGCGTAAGTCAACACCTGGGTGGTACAACAGTAGGACAACTCGGAGCAAAGGTGGAGCACGCTCGATCACTATCCTTAATATTTTCTCACAATGTAAAACACAGCTCCTGGGAGATGTATTACTGTTTTACATTATGAGGAGAGGTCACTACCCAGACCTCAATAAAGGTCGAAACCAGTCTGGGTAGTGACCACTCCTCATAATGTAAAACAGTAATACATCTCCCAGGAGCTGCGTTTTACATTATGAGAAAATATTAAGGATAGTGAGGGAGCTTGCTCCACCTTTGCTCCGAGTTGCCCTATTGTTGTACTACCAGGTGTTGACTTACGTTTGGACTCACTGATAGTTCTTCGGCATGAAACTCTTAGATTTCAATCTCCGAGTTTCGTATCCGGCTTTAAAATAACGAGGGATTTATTATCCCCTTAAATTGATGTATGCCGCCAGAAAAAAATTGCCTCTTGGTGCTTTATTGTAGTAATAATATATGGGTACACCTTTCTGGCAATTCATATAGTAAAGGTATGTAAGTTCGTTTCACTTAAACCTTGGTATTATCCAGGTCTACCTACTCACTGATGAGACCTCAATAAAGGTCGAAACCGGTCTGGATAGTGACCTCTTCTCATAATGTAAAACAGTAATACATCTTCCAGGAGCGGCGTTTTACATTATGAGAAAATATTAAGGATAGTGAGAGAGCTTGCACCACCTTTGCTCCAAGTTGCCCTAGTGTTGTACTACCAGGTGTTGACTTATTGCTTGGACTTGCTGATAGTTCTTTGGCATGAAACTCTTAGATTTTGATCTCTGAATTTCGTATCTGTCTTTAAAATAACGAGGGATTTATTATCCCCTTAACTTAATGTACACCGCCAGAAAAAAATAGCCTCTTGACTCTTTATCGTTTTAATGTGAATTCTTCTGATCCCAATCACCATCGGCCCACTATACACTCAGTAAATTGGGATAGATCTAAAATTATTTATAAATGCTCTGATGAAGTTGAAAGAAAAATCTTTGAATCAACAGAAATTGCACTAAATCCTGTTTACATTAATGCCAACCTCAGCCACAACCTTTCTGATTGTTACTTCTCTGCTATTCAGTTATAGCAGTCTTGAGACTATGTCCTTGTGCATGAGAACAACAATACAACTGGTCCTCGAATCCATTCTAATTTGAGCAATCCGTTAGTAATTTAAATCTTTAGTTATGTACCTAAGTAATGTTTTTTGTGTATCTCCTTTTTCTTCTATGTATTATGCACCCTATGAAGTCTTTCTAATTTAACATTCAGCTATACAGTCAAATAAGTGATTCTCCTTAAAACATGTACACACACACACACACATATATATATATATATATATATATATCTTGTCCACCTATGTGGATCTAGAAATTCTGAATTCACTGACTTATCCAGTCTAATATTTCAATTCGAAAATAAATGCAGTTTTTCTTGATGAAAATGGTTCCTCGATTTTTTGCTAGTGTCGTGTGAATGGCAGGTAGCTAGAACAAAGCAGGAAGATAAGCAGCTTTTTTTTAAATTACAAATTTTATTTTAATTTGTAATAGTTTTTGCTGCTGGATGCTAATATAACATTAGTGGCCAAGGCATCATTGTTGGGGGTGAGGGGGGGAGTTCAACACAAGATGTTTTCTTCATTGCAATTGGGTGAAATGTATTTGTTTTAAAATGTGAAAGATTTGCAGAAGGAAGCAAAACCTGGTTCCTGACTATTCAGTATACAAATTAGTTAATGAAAGAGAGGAACTTCATGGTAGTGCAATATATTTTCATACATTTTCATCTTCAGTGGAACTAATTAGCATGAACAATAAATTAGACAAGTCAGAAAAAAAATGTTTTAAAAAGCTGATAATTTAGAACTTTCAGGATAAGCTTTTTTATACTGGTTTTGAAATATTTATATATAATTTTTTGTAAAGGTGTTACAGTGTGGGATGATGATGAATTATCTGTTTGCTACTTAGGTCTGATGTTATTGACTACTTAGGCAAACAGTGTATATATATATGTGTGTGTGTGTGGAATATATAGACCGGTTTCAACCTTTTTTGAAAGGTTGAAACCGGTGCCTTTAGTGACCCCACCCATAATGTATTCCAGTATACATCTCTTAGTGAGATGTGCTTTACATTATGGGAAATACTAAGAATAGTAATCAGAGCTTTACCCACCTTTACAATGAGTTGCCCTGGTGTTGCACCACCTTAGACTTGAACTACGTTTCAGCCGCAAACTTAACTGTTTGCTTGGGATTAGGAGTAAAATAACCTAGTTTATAAAATTACTTGGTAACCCTAATATACATTATTCCCAATGTAAAAAACTTATTTACACATATATATATACACAGTAAAACCCCTTTACGCAGTAGGTGGGACCAACAAAAAGCACGTAAGTCTAATTCGCGTAACTCTGGGTATAATTTTGCATGTAATTTATATATACAAACATACAATTGGGACCAAAGATTTACAAAAACACCTATATTTTTTAAGAAATATAATCATAATTATAGTTTTTCGTACATAAAAAAAAGAAAGTTATTTCGATGTCGATGGTTTCATAAAATCTAATAGATTCGTCTGATGGCATAATGCCTTTTTCTTGTCGCGCAAAATTTCTTCATAGCAAGCTAACGATTTTTTTATTCCTTGCCTTTTGCCTTGTGGCTACAGTTCATTCGTTGTTAGAATCTATGTCCTCCAAAATCTGTAAACCTTTCTTTTATGATTATTCTTACTGTAGATTCCTGTAGATCGAACTTCTTTGCTAGCTCACAAATTTTCATTCCGCCTTCAAAATCCTTAATAATATTGAGTTTTGTTTCCAAAGCCAATGTTTTTCTTTTCTTGCTTCTTTTGGATGACATTATTATTTTTTATGTGATAAAATTTTTATCAAGAACATAACATTAAAAAATCGTGTATGAATGGAGACCGCACGAAACACATCAGTGCTTGTTCACAGCATGTGCAACACTGGCGAATGCGGCTGGCGCCTGAAAGATATGACTAGTGGTGAAGCGGGACGGGAATACGGTCAAATTCACACCTGCACGTAGTGCAAGCCTGAGGCAACTCGTGGTAAAGGTGGAGTAAGCTCTGATCACTTTCCTTAGTATTTTCATTTTTGCATTAAAGGCAAGGGTCACTACCCAGACTGGTTTCCCTTTGTTTAAGTGCGTGGATACCTCTCCAAAAACTCGTAAAATCCCCCAGATCACCCAATAATGAGCGACCCGCAGGATCAGAAAGTCAGAAACTCAGTTGGCTCTACGCCGTGGCAGGCTCCCCCACCACCGAGCAGAGCCACTTATTTGCTCATCTGGAAGGGTAACAGCAACAGCCATGCCTCAGTTAACTTCACAGGCATTGCCATTCATTACCCCCCACTCAAGCCCTGGGTGACAGCAACAGCTGAGCCTCAGCTAAAACTTCACGGGCTACAGAATTGCCATTCATCACCCAAGCTTCCAACTGATTTCGATTTATTGAGGTCTCATCAGTGGAAGCTAGACCTAAAAAATGCCAAGGTTGAAGTAATGCAGAGCTTATAAATTTTACCTAAACAAGTTGCCACAATGTGCTTTGACCTTATTAAATAAAAATCTCAGGATGAGAGTAAGATGTAGAAAATTTTTTACCTTGGGTATATACTATGTTAAAGATATCAAGCAATTTTATAAGCTAGGTTTTAATCCTTTTTCCCAACAGATAAGTAAGTCAAGTTTGCGCCTGCACGTAGTGCAAGTCTAAAGCAACTCGTGGTAAAGGTGGAGTAAGCTCCGATCACTTTCCTTAGTATTTTCCCCTAATGCAAAGCGCGATGCTATGCATTAAAGGCAAGGGTCACTACCAGACTGGTTTTGACCTTTATTGAGGTCTCGTCAGTGAGAGCCAGATCTAAAAATGCCAAGGTTGAAGTAATGCAGAGTTTATAAATTCTACCTAAACAAGTTGCCACAAGGTGCTTTGACCTTATTAAACAAAAATCTCAGGATGAGAGTAAGATGTAGAAAGTTTTTTACCTTGGGTGTATACTATGTTAAAGATACCAAGCAATTTTTAGGTCTGGCATCTAGTGACGAGACCTCAATAAAGGTCGAAACCGGTCTGGGTAGTGACCCTTGCCTTTAATGCATAGCATCATACATAGCATCATATTTTCCTCTAATGCAACACTTTGCATTAGAGGAAAATACTAAGGAAAGTGATCAGATCTTACCCCACCTTTACCACGAGTTGCCTCAGACTTGCACTACGTGCAGGTGCAAACTTGACTCACTTGTCTGTTTGCTTACTTGGGAAAAAGGATTAAAACCTAGCTTATAAAATTGCTTGGTATCTTTAACACACACACACACACACACACACACACACATATATATATATATATATATACACACATACACGTGAAACGTTTTTTACCTTGGGGATAATATATATTAAGGATACAAAGTAATTTTATAAACTTGGTTTTTTACTCCTCCCAAATAAGCAAAACAGTTAAGTTTGCGCCTGAATGTAGTTTAAGTCTAAAGGTAGTGCAACACCAGGGCAACTCGTTGTAAAGGTGGGTAAAGCTCTGATCACTATTCTTAGTACTTCCCATAATGTAAAACACATCTCACTAAGAGATGTATACTGTTGTACGTTGTGGGTGTTGGGGGGGGTCACTACCCAGACCGGTTTCAACCTTTTTTTTGAGGTCTCCTCAGTGAGTAGCTAGACCCTGAAATACCAAGGTTTTGAAATACAAAAGGAAAGTCACTAGTGGTGTGCCTCAGGGGTCTGTTTTAGGGCCATTATTGTTTAACTTTTCAACTTTACCTATACAAGGCCTGAAAGTAGTTCAAGTCTAAAGGTAGTGCAACACCAGGGCAACTCATTGTAAAGGTGGATAAAGTTCTGATCACTATTCTTAGTATTTCCCATAATGTAAAACACATCTCACTAAGAGATATATACTGTTATACATAATGGATGCGGGGGGGGGGTCACTACCTAGACCGGTTTCAACCTTTTTTGAGGTCTCCTCAGTGAGTAGCTAGATCCTGAAATACCAAGGTTTTTAGTAATACAAAGCCTTATCAACTTTACCTGTACAAGTTGCTACAAGGTGTTTTAACTTTGATTAAGAAACTCTGGATGAGATAAATAATTAAAAGTTTTTTACCTTGAGGATAATATATATTAAGGATTCCAAGTAATTTTATAAACTTGGTTTTTTTACTCCTTCTCCCAAGTAAGCAAAACAGTTAAGTTTGCACCTGAACGTAGTTCAAGTCTAAAGGTAGTGCAACACTAGGGTAACTCGTTGTAAAGATGGGTAAAGATCTGATCACTATTCTTAGTACTTCCCATAATGTAAAACACATTTCACTAACACATTTCAACCTTTTTTGAGATCTCAAAAAAGGTTGAAACTGGTCTGGGTAGTTACCTCCCCCACCCATAATGTATAACAGTATACATCTCTTAGTGAGATGTGTTTTACATTATGGGAAATACTAAGACTAGTGATCAGAGCTTTACCCTCCTTTACAATGAGTTGTTCTGGTGTTGCACTACCTTTAGACTTGAACTACGTTCAGACGCAAACTTAACTGTTTTGCTTACTTGGGAAAAGGAGTAAAAAAACCAAGTTTATAAAATTACTTGTTATCCTTAATATATAAAATTACTTTTATATATTAAGTAATTTTATTTATATTATTTATAACAACTTAACCACAACAGGTGTTGTGGTTAAGTTGTTGAAGCTTGTGAGAACTAGGAACCAGAATTGGGTTGACAACAATAGTATTACTTTGATGGACAGCATGGATTTGCTAAAGGGAGGTCATATTTTAGTAATCTACTTACTTATTACAATAAGGTGACTGCTTCCTTGGATAGAGGAGAAGGATACACAGTAATATATTTAGATTTTGCAAAGGCTTTTGATAGATTACTGTATGATAAGTTGATAGTCAAACTATAGTGGATGGGGGTGGATATTAGATTAGTGCATTGAATTGGAGACTGGCTATCTGATAGGTATCAACAAGTTGTGTATGGGGAAGCGATATCTAAGAAAAGGAAAGTCGCTAGTGGTGTGCCTCAGGGGTCTGTTTTAGGGCCATTATTGTTTAACTTGTATATTAATGATATTGGTGAAGATTTGGATGGAGATATTCAGTTGTTTGCAGATGATGCAAAGTTGGGACGAACTTGTTGAAGAATAAAGAGATTGTTGTGGCCTTACAAGAATTGGATAAATTGAGTGATTGGGCACGGGAATGGAGATGCAAGTTCAATGTTACAAAATGTAAGGTTTTAAAATTTGGGAAACAAAAATGGGATGCAGAATTTATGCTTGGTGAGGATATATTGTTGGAGGTGGAGGAAATAAGAGATCTGGGGGGGGGGGAGTATAGTGGATAAGGATCTGAAATTTAGGGGATACATTGTCAAAATTGTGAAGACAACACAAAGGCTTCTGGGAATGATGCAGAGGACACTGACTTGTAGAAGTAGGGAGATTCTTGTTCCATTGTATAAGGCTTTGATTAGGCCACACATGGACTATTGTGCCCAGATTTGGTCACCTGGTTTTCAGAAGAACAAAGAGATGGTGGGAAGGGTCCAGAGGAACCTGACTAAGGTAGCTTACCTCTGGAATGTTGAATATGAGGAAAGATTGAGAAGATGCAATTTGCAGATTCTGGTGGACAGGAGGAAGAAGGGAGATATGATAGAGACCTACAAGTTAGTAAAGGGTTGTTATAGGATCAATGTTGGAGAAGTTCTACAGAAAACAGTGGGAGATCAGGAGAGAACCAGAGGTCATTCTTGGAAACTGTATAAAGAGGATGTGAGTAGGGGAGTGAGAAGCAGGTTTTTTTCATGCAGAGTTGTGAATGATTGGAATGCCTTGCCTGAGAGTGTGGTGTCTGTAGAGAATTTGAGTGTGTTTAAAGCACAGTATGATGAGCTGTGTGTATGATAAAAGGACCTTACAGATGAGTCTTTGACTCCATGGGGTCTTGGGTAATAATAATAATAATAATAACAACAACTGTCTTCTGGTACAACACCATGTGACTGTAAAAATCTCATCAATAAGATTTAAATTATGTAAATTTTGTTATGTAATAAAACTTCTTTTAAACTTACTTGTTCATATTTTTTAATGCACTTGTCCACATAGTATTACCAGAACCAGTGTGTGATTAATTGGTGGCATAACAAAGGAAAGTGAGATATATTTAAATAGTCAACTTGCTTACTGTAATAATTTTGGGAATTAAATAGAAATTCAGTATACAGCAATCCCTCAATTAATGTGTTCTTTAAAACAGATGCACTAATCTAATATAATAACCTATTGGAAAAAGTATAATTCATTCCTCAAGTTTCTTTTTTGACCCTCAATTTTTTTTTTATAAAAGAATTAGAGTATGAGCTAACGTAGTTTGGTAGGCATTCTGTTTCTTTTTGTCATACAACTGACGGTATGCCCTGTTGCCTCTTCTACTACTTCTGAAAATTTTACTGCTTCTCTCTTCATCAGGGTCAGCCTCTAAGCATTGCTGCTTAAAAACTTTGATTGTATGAAACATATTTTCAAATTATTTCTGTAAAATCTCTTTGGGCTTGTCAGTAATTAAATTTTCTTCATATTCTTCAGGATCTTCCTGCTGTGCATCTAAATTTAGCAGGTCCGAATCACTCAATTTCTCAGAATGAGATTTAATTAACTTAGATTCATTTGGTAAGCCTCTTAAATCGTTTACACAATGTTCAAAAATGTGCTTCCAAATGGCTCACATATTGCTAGCAGTAATTTCAATAAGTTTTAAAAGAGGTATACCATGAGTAGACATATCGATACAAAATTAATAACGGAAAAAACTCACGTACAAAGATTATCATTTACCACTGAATATTTTTGTTGCCTTTTGACCGTTTAGAAAAATCTCCACCTTTCTCACTTCTCCTAAGAACAAGCTTCCACACCTTAATCATCCAGGTGTCTACCAGATTCTGTGCTCTTGTGGATTATCTTATTTCTGACAAACAGGAAGATCTGCCTCTATTTGGCTAGAAGAACACCAATCTTATGTTGAATACTTTAAACCTGAAAAGTCTGGGCTTGCAGAACATGCCATCTTCACTAGACATAGAGTTCATTGAAGAAAGACAAGAATTCTTCACAAAAGTCAGTTCCTCATGGAACGCCTTTATAAAGAAAAATGTGAAACTCTACTTCATTCTCCTAACTTAAACAGATCTGACGGCTTACATCTATCCCCTTTATGGGAGATAGTACTTTACAAATCAGCTAATCTTTCCTAACTTTTTATTGTATTGATTTTTTTTTTTTTTTTTAGGAAATTTATTGACCTTTTTAATTATCTTACACCAGCTACTTAGGTGGTGCTTTTTAGAATTGTCAGTTATTGTTTAATTTGAGCTTAATATGTACTGAAGATGCCTGTGACACACAGGCGAAAATTATACTTTAAAATAATCTTTGTACGTGAGTTTTTTCCGTTATTAATTTTGTATCGTTAGCAGTAATTTCCAACTTTGTGACTTTATAACCAGGTTGAGATTTCTCTGATTTGGCCAGAAAAGTCTTGGAAGGGATACGCTTCCAAAAAAGGCTGGTTTCATTGACATTAAATATTTGTTGGTCACAACAGTCCTCCTTCTTCCACAATTTTCTTCAAAATCTCTGGACAATTTGCAGCCACCTCCTTATCTGCACTTGCAGCTTTGCCTGTGATTAGAACATTATATAGGCTATTTCTCTTTTTGAAATGCTCAAACCACCCGGCACTAGTGTGGAATTCTTCTTCTTTTCCATCATTGATAGCCCTTTCTTTCAAGGTTGCAAAGAGACTTAATGCTTTTGATTTAATAAGGTCAGTGCTTAGTGGGATCCGTTTTTGCTTACAATCTTCGATCCATGTAGAAAGAAGTCAGTCTAATTCTATCATTATAATACTTTGATTTCGAGTGGTCTGCATGCATGATGAACTTGAAGCAGCCTTACCTTTCTCTTTGTATTTAGCAGCTTTTGCTTAAAATTGTGTTCTTTTCCTATCTTTGTTCTGGACTCGCGTTATTCGTTGTTCTTAATTATTTCAAGTTTTTCTTCCAATGAGATTACTTTTCAAATCTTTTTCACACTTCCACTTTATTGATCACTAATTCTTTTACTCATGATTCAAGGTTGGGAAATACTTTAAATTAAAAAAGTCAGGAAAACAATTACAAACGAGGCATGAGATATGATCCATAAAATGGTATGTAATTAGCAGATAACATAAATTTTGGTGGTAAATTTGAAACAGTGTACATGAAAATAGTGTAGTATGCCATTAAAAAATAACTCTGTAAAATGTTTTAAATTTTACAAATTATTCAGGAGTAGAGTCCAAAAGACAGCCTGTGACTAGTGGTGTGCTGCAGGGTTCTGTTCTTGGACCACGGCTATTTAATTTGTTCATTAATGATATAGGGAAGGATCTAAGAGGAACAGTTCATTTGTTCGCTGATGATGCAAAGTTGGGTAGGGCGATAGTGAATACAGAAGATGTCAAAATCTTGCAGGATGACTATAGATTGGATTTCTGGGCTAAGGAGAATGGATGTCAATTTAATGTAACAAAATGTAAGGTTATGCATTTTGGGATGAAAAGATTAGCAGCAGTATACCACATTGATGGACCTGTACTCCAGGAGATTGATGAGGCCAGGGACTTGGGAGTGTTGGTGGATAGGGAGTTGAAGTTTAGGGGGCACATTGCAAAAGTGGCTAAATCAACTCATCAAATCACTTGGCTTCTGAAAAATACTTTAACATCCAGAGACAAACAAGTTATTGTTCCTCTGTATCGAGCCTTGATAAGACCCCATCTGGACTACTGTCCCCAGTTATGGGCGCCATGGTTTCTTCGTGATGGGGTGGAAGTGGAGAGGATCCAGAGACGAGTGACCAAGATGTAGGTCTGTGGAATGAACCTTATGAGAATAGGTTGAAGATTTGTGGGTTGCAAAAATTGGTTGATAGGCAGAAAAGGGGTGATATGATTGAGACATTCAAATTACTGAAGGGTTTCTATAAGATTAATCCAGAAGATATTTTTGAAAATAGGACTGATGGTGGGAGGACTAGGGGCCATGCATGGAAGCTGGGCAAGGGTGTTAGAGCTAGGTTTTTTACTTTTAGAGTGGTAAATGAGTGGAATAAGCTGCCAGAGTATGTTGTGGGTGCTATGACGGTGACTGAGTTCAAGGCAAGGTATGATAGATACTGTGAGAATGTCATATAGTTGTGTGGACATGATGTTTAGGGCCTCCCTCGATGAATCTAAGGACTCCCTGGAGTCGCCCGTAATAATAATAATAAAAATTGGTAACTAAATTATTTCATCCTGGTGAGTGATTTTTTTAAATATTCATAAAAAATGTATAGATAGAAAATTTTTAAAATCTGTAACATTTATTTTTAAGATGTATATAGGCACACTAATCGGAGGCACATTAATCAAGGGATTGATATATATACTTACACACACACACACTAGGTTTTCTGCACTAAAGTATCCCTGTTTAACACTCTTTGTGGAGGGATACATATAATGTATTCCTTTGCAAGAATGCATTGTGCATTATGTGTAGAAGCTTTATCTAAAGTGGGGGGGGGGTAGTTCCAAATTCATCACCAGGGAAGCTGCATTATGTACTGAATGTAGATATAATTTTTCTATGTGTGTAAGAAGAAGAAAAGCAACACAAGCATAAATAACATTTTTATTCAGTTACATCATGCATTCATAGGCTGTACCATTCAACATTGCCCTTCCTGGTATGCCACAAACTGCATCCTTTGCATAGTGTGTTTCTATGGCGGAACGCTGCTGTCTGACACACACATACATACAGCTTAGAAAAAGTCAACTGACACCATAGTGTGAAGAACAAACAGCTTTGGCGCTTACTTTAATAAGATGTAGGGACCGCCTTTCTCTGCGATGACTGCAGCAATCCTACAGGGCATATTTTCTGCAAGAGTACAATAGCAATCAATAGGAATTTTGGACCATTCTTCCTGTAGGCATGTAAGGAGTTCCTGGACTGTTGTGGAGGTGGATGTCCCTTGACTTCACAATGCATTCAAATTCATTCCAGATATTTAATAGGGTTGAGATCATGACTCTGTGGAGGCCAGTCAAGTGTGGTGAAGTTCATATCCAAAAACCATGAAGTTAAAGCAGCAGCCTTATGATACAGGGCATTGTCTCGCTGAAAGAGACAATGGTCAGTTCCATAAGAAACACCACAAAGTAGGAAGCATTGCATTGCCCAGATACTTCTTGGAGTTGTGTTGTGGCACCACAAACAGAGGTCCGAGGCTGAACCAGGAAAAACGTGGCCATACTATCACACCTCTGAATTTCATAGTTGGGGTTATGCACAAAGTAGGAAGCATTGCATTGCCCAGATACTTCTTGGAGTTGTGTTGTGGCACCACAAACAGAGGTCCGAGGCTGAACCAGGAAAAATGTGGCCATACTATCACACCTCTGAATTTCATAGTTGGGGTTATGCATTCTGGTAAGAAATGTTTACTGGGCATCCCCCATACCCGCACCCATCCATCTTCTAGGTAGGGGATATATGTGATCCATCACTCCATAACACAGCTTTTCAAGCTGCCACATCCCACTGTTCATACTCTTTGCACCACTGAAGACTGCACTGCATGTTGGTTCAGATAATTTAAGGCTTGCATATTGTAATTCCACCATTGAAACCCATGTTGTGAACCTTGATTCTGAATGTTTTGTTCAGATTTGTGTTCTAGTTGATGCCTGGATCTCCACATTTAATGTATCCGCTGAAAAATGGCAGTTTTTACATATTATCCTTTATAGCACCCTACGATCACATTGGCTAGTGTGATAGGCTGTCCAATGCAGGTAGCACTTGCAGTTGACTCCTTTACCTTGCTTCCACCTCAGTATGTTATCACTGATTGTTGATCTGGGATGACCCAGTTTGTCAACAATTTCCCAAACAGATAAGACTGATATGGCATCTTATTTCAATGCCTCTTTCAAACTCTATCAGTTCCCTTCTCATAGACATTTCATACTATATATAAGTTGTTTCAACTTATATATATAAAAGTTTTAAAGGTTGCATATGGTGTATCATATTGATGGTATTGGTTTGCAGGAAATTGATGAGACTAGGGACTTGGGGATAATGGTGGACAAATAGTTCAAGTTCAGAGGACATATTGCAAAAGTTGGTAAAATAGCTCAACAAATTACTTGAATGTTGAAAAACAGGCTAACAAGTAAAGATAAGGAAGTTGTTATCCCTCTTTATAAGGCTATGATTTACCATATCTTGACTACTGCACACAGATTTCACCTGGATTTCTTTAGGACCAGGAGGGGGGTCGAAAAGATTCAGAGACGAGTAACCAAGATGGTGATAGGTCTATGGAATACTCCCTGCGAGGATAGTTTGAAGGTTTGTGGTTACAAAGTTTAGTGGAAAAGGGGAGATATAATAGAAACTTTTAAGATATTAAAGGGGTGTTATAAAATTGATGCAAGAGAAATATTTCAATATATGGCAAATAGAAAACTAGGAGCCATCCATGGAAATTGTGTAAGAGTGTAGTTAGTAGGGTTTGCAGACCAGATTTTATGCGTGGAGAGTGCTAAGTGGAATGGATTGCCAGAATTGGTTATGAGTTTCCTGATGGTGAATGGATTCAAGTAGTGGTATGATAGGATTTATGTGTATGATGGTTGATTTGGATCTCCTGTGATGAGTCTCCAGACTCCATGGAGATGCTGTAAATAATAATAATAATATATAACTTATTTATATAATGAAACCTGTGGGGTATCCATAACTATAGAATAACACGTATGCCACAGTAAATAACATTTTTATTATGTATTTTATATTTCTTCTTATGTATCATAAGACATCATCAGTACAACTAACGAACAACAATAGGAATTGAATTCAAAAAAACAAAAAACAGTATTGTGCATGTTAAATTGGAATCCCCCTATATATACAGTCATGTGTTCGTGGATTAAAAACTACTGGGTTGAAATTAAAATATAGCAGATAAATTATTAAATACAATTGAGGATAATAATTTCCCAAACTTTTGGAATAGTGAGACAGTCATTTCGATTAAGATTAGGTCTATGAAGTAAGGCTTCAGCACTTTCATTATATAACTGTTCATGTTTATAGCAAGTTGTGAATTGGTTGATGGGTTTGTAGGTAGCAAACCATCCATCTCAAAACTGTTATCATAAAATCCTTAGTATCCAGAGCACACAAGATTTTTTCTTCTGAAGAATCCCTAAAACAAGAATTGGAAATTATCAAAGAAACAACCTTACTAAATGGATATAATTCAATAACAACCCAAAAAATAATTAACCACTCTCCCACAAATGAAGAGAAGAAGCCCATGGGATTCCCATTCCATATATTAAAGGCATCTCTGAACATGTGACCAAAATTATGAGAAAATATTAACTCATTACTACCTACAAACTCATCAACCCAATTCATAACTTACTACCTTCTCCAAAAGGCAAACTCTCACCAATGGTGCTACCTTGCATTTACCAACTACCATGTTCATGTAATTTGTCTTACTATGGACAAACAGAAAGATCTATAAATAAACATATCTCTGAATATCAAGACCACACCTGCTGTATCAAACCTCGCAAATCTGGCCTTGCACAACATGGAATTGAAAATGCTAACCACAGGATCCAATGGCAAAATGCCAAGTTACTACATAGATCCACATATAAACATGAACGGTTATATAAAGAAAGTGCTGAAGCCTTACTTCATAGATCTAATCTTAAGCAAAATGATTGTCTCACTATTTCAAAAGTTTGGGAAATTGTTATCCTCAATTGTATTCAGTAATTTATCTGTTATATTTTAATTTAATTTAAGTAATTTTAATTTAAGCCCAGTAGTTTTTAATCCATGAACACTCGACTGTATACGTAGAGGGATTCCAATTTAAGCATGTGCACTACTGTTTTTTGAATTCAATTTCTATTGTCGTTTGTTAGTTGTACTGATGATGTCTTATGATACATAAGATGAAACCTTCTTAATATTCACATAATAAGAAAGTTATTTACTGTGGCATATGTGTTATTCTATAGTTATATATAACTTAATCCCAACAATTAACATCTAAGATTTGATGTAGAGAATAGAGAGGGTTAATAAATGATACCTTCAGTTAAGCACGTCTTCAATTATCCAACCAGCACATTGATTTCCCATGGTGGTCTAATAGCTAAGGAATTACTATATGTATTAAAATCTGTTACTTATCAAACGGATTTTTGATAAGTAACAAACAAATCATCAAACAGCTTGCACTATTAAAAATTAATAAATAACTAGAAAAAAGAAGAAAAAAACCTTGGAGCCACACAAGTGTTTTTTTTCTTCCTGAATATGATAATAGGTTACAAAATATCATGTGAAGTGGTCATATAATGTATTGAATTCTCATTATTGCATGTTAGAACGGGTGATGAAGTTTTATTATTATTATTATTACGTGACACCTCCAAGGAGTCCAAAGACTCATTGAGGAAGAGAACCTACTCTACAACTCTCAATCTCCACCAACTACAGAAAACCACATCATCTATACCAATGGTGTCTACTGTCCACCACCACCACTAGTATTTTCATAGACAAACACAAACATCCATGCCCACGGCAGGATTTGAACCCACAGACTTTTGCCAGAGTGGATATGCTAACCACAAAAGACATGGTTGCTTTCCTGAGCTCCCACATTTTATTTCATTGGAATTGGGTGAAAGTGGGCTTTTTTTTTTTTTTTTTTTTTAATTCATATTTTTAAATATAACAAAAATAACTGCTTGTATTCCATTCAGAAGATTTTTTTTTTTCTACATTTGTGAAATGCTATTTGAAAATTACTTGATAGACGATATCTTAGATTGTTATGTTTCAATTTTGGGAATAATTCTCATTTCAACTTTTATCAAACTAGAAACAGTGATTTATCATATGTATATTATGAAAAATTTTCTTTTTTTCTTTACAGCTCATAAAGACTTTGGGCATTTTTATGGTAAGTTATTTTTTTTTTAACATCATTATTTCGAAGATATCATTCCTGATGGTGAAATGATCATTAATGACCATTTCATTATTAGAATTGATTATTCAAGATAAATGTTTAAATAATTAGAATTAACATAACTCACATGATATACAGCCATATATATACAGCCACTCTTGAGGTGCTTCACTAATAATAATATATTTTGCATTCACGTTCTAAAATAAGTAATAGCATCTTTTGAACTATTAAATTCAAACTTTTTTTTTAAAATTTAATAATTGAATTCTAGTTGGACTCTTTCTGTAGCACATTTGTTCTTCCCTCCTGCACCTCACTGCCACCACAAAAACTAGCATATTTCTTAAAGTGAAAAATACTGCTCTGTTGGAAACTCTTGCAGTAGTGAAACATCTCCTATTTGCATAACTACCCTATTTTTTATAATTATTTTGTGGAATTTAATTTCCACAAAATAGGTTGCAGTAACTGATTTAAACTCTAATTTTTGTAAGACTTATATTTGGTGAATGTGTTATTAAATACTTTTTTATTTAATTATTTTCAAGGATCCAGTTACGTCACTGCTCCTGATGGATCTAGAACTCCAGTAAGTATCTCCATCCTTCTCCCCCTACCCTTCCTCTTTTAATAGTACTATAATAAGCATGATGTACAGTTATGTATATTTCTAATGAATGCAGATTTTCACCAGTTTATTGTTTAACATAAACCATATTTTTTGATTCTCATGTTCGAATGTACTCATCTGAAAGAGAGAGAGAGAGAGAGAGAGAGAAAAAGAATACCAGCATAGTCTAAGATAATAGATCATTCCTACCCCAGTATTGCATTAGTTGCTGCCAGGGAGACAGTGATTACAGTTTGTAAGACCTTCAAATAGGTAAGCTCAGGAAAGCATTGCTATTATAGTTTTTTTTTTTTTTTTTTGCATTGATTGGATGTATGTGAGTCTACCACAGGTATAGTTGTTGAACAACATTAATGATATGCTGTTCAACAGATTTATATTAAATTATGAATATCGTGAATGTTGCAAAAGGAAATTAACACTTCATTTTGTGTTAACACCCTCTGACATTGTAGTGTGTGAGGACTGAGTCCTTTTTCCACCCCCCCCCACTGGGCAAAAGTGATCATGTAATTAATGACATTCAAGTTGATAGTAGAAAGGATTACATAGGATCACATAATCTATCATATCTAAATATCCATCCACAACAGGCTCATATATTAGAAAAGTACACTTTCATAAGAATTATGAATTCATCCTTGGCTTAATTTAAATTATACTTGCTGAGTTATTATATTCTTGGCAATTAATTGGCAACTCAATTAATGTGAACTCATATACAAGTAGCCTAGTAGTGAAGATACTTCACACACAAACTTTATTTGCTTACACTTAGGTAAAGAATTAAAGATGAATATAATTTCTTCACAAATTTAATTTAAATTATAATCAAGTGAAAACACTTTATACAACTGTCTCTAATCCAGAGTATTTTAATAATAAGGTGATAAACCTTTTCACTACTTGTATATGGGAAATGTATGACTTCTGCATTACTTCATCCTTGATATCTTTCTGGTTCTGGCTCTCACTGATGAGGCCTTAATAAAGGTCAAAACCAGTCTTGGTAGCCCTGCATAGCATTACACATCTTAAAAAAAAGATGTGCTTTGCATTGTGGGATGCTAAGGCAATTAATATAAAAGTATTAGCCTCTATATTACAAGCAGCCTAGTCATAAAACTATTTCAATTTCAAACCTTGTTTTCTTGTAATATGGAAGCTAATGATAAAGGATTAAACAAGAATATAATTTCTTGGTCAGTTTAATTTAAATTTCTAAACCTTAGCTGTATTGATCTGACAACCAGTTTTTTTTGTTCCTTTAAATGTTGTGTAGCATTTGTATTAAGAGATCAGGAGAACATGCATATATATACATATCCAAATAACAAAAGTTAATCTAGCATTGTACTATAATAAAACAAAGCTAATTAACATTGACTAGTTTGATCTACCGTCATCATTTTTCTCTTCCAAATTCTTGAATAACTCAGGTTAGTTATATCTTACTATACCAAGATCATGCACTGCAATGCCTGCTTTAAACTTTTACCAGAAAGATGCCAAAGAGTTTAGTATTTCATTATCAGTTCTGTGCACAATTTTTACTTTGGAAGAAAATGCCCATCTTATATCATCTATTCTCTTTCATATACTCACTTGACACCATGAAGTACTATTTGATCACTGGCCTGATCATTTTAATATAATGAATTATTACTTTGCCAGTGCAATATACTTGTCACTGTGCAGCTTATAGTATAATACAGATTGTTTTCTGAGTTCAAGAAAGAATGGGAATGGAATCTGAATCAACATAAAAGAAACAATTTCTGTACATAAGTATATGCTGTGATACTCAAAAAATAGAAAACAATTAGTATAAAATATAATTAAAACATAGAAGGGGAAAAATACAAAGACTAGAGTAAAGAAAATAAAAGCATTTGCAAATCAAGTTAAGAAATAAAGGGACTACTAAAATTTCTTAAGATTTTCATCTAATTGCAATCACTTACAAAAAATGAGGTATTCTTTGAATCACAATACTGTGTTTACTAAACATATGCTTTGGGGAAGGTTGCACTTTCTGACTCAAGCTTCCCAGCGTCATCTATTGTTCATGAAAAAGAGTTGAACTGGTAGAATGAACAATAACAGCAGCTATGATAATTAATAAAGATTTGATTATATTATAACCAAAGACTTAGTTATAGTTTTTATAATATGAACAAAGCTTTAACTTGTTCATAATATGAACAAATTGTTAACTCAGGAAGCATTGAGCCTAGTTCCATGTCCCACTTGAACTCGAAAAAGCACTGAATGAGGTAAGATAAAGTAAGTATAGCATAGAAGAGAGAGAGAGTGAGGAAGTAGGTGGGGAATGTATAAGGTATCTTGTCACACTGAGAGTGGCCACAGCACAAGCCTAGATTAAGCCTATTCTGAAACAGTATCATCAAACTGTTGACTTGCTGCCTTCACCTCAGTGCTCTTTAATATGATGGAGAAGGACAATTAACAATAATGATAATTTAATGGAAATGAAGCACAGAGGAATGAAATTAAATGACAGTTTAATGCTTCCCTATAGTATTTTATCATTATTGGGACCATTGTATAAGACTAGCATGCAGAACAAAAAGTAGAAATTATTAGAATGTACAGCTAAAGTTTTAGCAAGGGTAGCAGCATCACCTCTGTAGCACAAACAACAAATTACAAGATAACCACAGCAACTGACTTTAATGAAATGAAAGTACATGAGTTATTGTTTAATTTCTTGTTTATAGTATTGCCACAGGGAGACCTTTAAAGATTAGACTCTGTAGCACAGTCATGAGGACATTTTTTTTATTGCTTTTTGGATGGAAAGATCTATTTGAATTTCATTTAGGTCATAATTTTATAACCTAAATTTTTCAATTGAAGATGAGTTACCCAACCATACTGAGGTGAACCCCCCTCTCAAAAAAAAAAAAGTTTTTTTTTTTTAAAATCTTGTGAATCAAAAATACCACCAGAAAACATGTAATTGCAACATACCTAATAACATGGAAGACTATTTTAAACTTCACAGGTTTCGCTGGGTCAAAGCCGTATAACTGAGAGGAGACCTCCTCATAGCCTTTAAAGGAATGCGGAGAACCGACCAGGGCTTCTGACCTAATGTCCAATCCTCACCTTCTCGTGGTGCACCCTGTTGGGTATCTACTTGGATACTGAATGAACGAGGATGGGCTGGCAATTTGGGATTTAGCCGACCAAATTGTATTCTTATTGGTTAAACCAAAATAAAAAATGATGGCACAACATGACAAAATTTCATGCCGGCTGGGGCATTGCCTGGTTAAACAAGGTCCCCGTTGTTTTTGCCAGGGAACCAGGGTGAACAGCGAAAAGTCAGCTACGGGAACAAATCTGAAAACACACCCCGACTCAACATCACCAGAGTTAAAGATCGGTGCTATCAACATAAGACGCCTGAATGGCAAAAAAATGGAGCTAGCTGAGGAATTAAATAAGTACCAGATTGACATAATAGGGGTGACTGAAACAAAAAAAGACAAAAATTGGTGAGATCTTTCTGAGCAATAAATACAAAATGTTATATTCAGGCAATGACAATCAAGGAAAAGAAGGAGTAGCCATAGTATTCAACACAAAATATGAGGCTCATCTTCTTGAATGGCAGGCAGTCTCAAGTAGAGTAATGTGGGCAAATATGAGAATGGGGAAACTGGACTATGAGACATTTGTGCCTATGGTCCCACAGAAGGTTCTACTAAGGTAGAAGTGGAGGAATTTTTTGATCCTTCAGAAAAAGCAACTGACACAATGAAAAAGGAAAAGTTGATCCTTGTTGGGAATCTAAATAGCAGAGTAGGAAATGATTGTGAGACATACAAAAATATTTTGGGAAAATTTGGAGAAAAGAGCAAAGCTAATAATAATGGCAAATATCTGGTGGATTTCTGCTCAGGACATGGACTGGTTATTACTAACACTATGTTCCAACATAAAAATGTGCACAAATTCACATGGAGAGAAGAGGAAAGGAATAAGAAAAGTCTCGTTGACTATGTTATTGTTGATAGTGATGTTTTCTCCATGGTGCAGGACCCTAGAGTGTACAGAGGATTGGAAATTGGAAGTGATCACTATTTAGTCTTGAGCAGAATAAAATTGAATTTCATATTGAAAAGAATGACATGTAAGAAAGTTTTAAATCGAATAAAAGTTGAGCAGCTCTCAGATGTGAACTGTAGACTAAAATACACAAAGATTATTGAAGAAAAAATGAAAGAGTTTGAGAACAGGAATGAAACCTTGGAGATTCAGTGGCAAGCCTTGAAGAAAGCCCTGATTGATTCAGCTAGAGAGACATGTGGTGAAGTTGTCTGCAAAGATAGAAAAATTAGAACTCCATGGTGGACACAGGAAGTTAAAGAGGCAGTGAAAGAAAAGAAGAAAGCATATCAAAAGTTCCTGGCAAATAAGTCAGCTTGTGCTCTTAGAGAATACAGAGACAAATGCAAGAATGCTAAATACTCTATAAAACTAGCTAAACAAAAGTCATGGGAGGACTTTGGCAAGAATATAGAAAATAAATATCAAAAAGTGGCAAATTATTTTGGAGGTTGTTGAAGAAGCTTAGGAATGGAGGAAAGAGTGTTGTAAAGGGAGTTAGAGATGATAAAGGTGAGATGAAAATGGGAGAAAAAGATATCCTTGAAGTAGGCAATCAGGAATACATATCCAGACTTGAAGTAGAAAAAGCCATCAAAGGCTTAAAATGTGGAAAGGCAGCAGGAGTAGATGATATTCGACCAGAAATGCTGAAGTATGGTGGTATAAAAGTCTTACAGTAGCTGCACTGCATAGTTCAGAAAGCCTGGACAGAGGGACGAATTCCCGATGATTGGAGTAGAGCTCTCATAGTGCCCATATATAAAAAGGGAAATAAAACTGAATGTGAGAATTGCAGAGGTATTTCCCTACTAAGTGTTCCTGGCAAGATCTATGCAAGTATACTTGAGAAACGGTTGAGAAGAATTGTGGAAGAAAAGCTTGGTGAAGAACAAGCTGGATTCAGGCAAAATAGAGGCTGTCAGGATCAGATTTTCACTTTACGACAAATAGTCGAGAAAGCATAGGAATATAACAAAGATCTGTATTTAAGTTTTGTCGATTTGGAAAAGGCATATGACAAGGGTATTCAATACACTACAGTTATTATAAATGTGTCAATGTGGCATTATATCAAGCAATACTTAGTCTTTATTTGAGTTGTAAGTCAGCAGTTAGAATTGAAGGAAGTACAGGAAGATGGTTTAATGTTAAATCTGGTGTGAGACAAGGATGTACATTATCCACTCTGTTATTCATTATCTATATGGATCACATTATGAAGGAAAGTGGTATTAAACATGATATCAAAATTGGAGATGTTAATGTCAGCTCTTTGCTTTATGCGGATGATGTTATACTTCTAAATAAATCCGGTACAAGTCTGCAAGATTCTCTGTCTAAATTGAATAACTGTTGTAATAGATATGGTATGAAGATCAGCAATAAAAAGACAAAAACAATGAAAATAGGCAGAATCATTGAAAATGTCAGCTGTGTTGTGAATGGAGAACCTGTGGAACAAGTTAAACATTTCAGCTACTTAGGCACGATTTTTAGTGAAGATGGTAAATTCAATATAGAATAGACAACAGAATCAGCAAAGCTGATATGGTGGGAAGTCAATTGAATAAATTCATATGGAATAAGAGAGAAATTAGTCGGAACAGTAAATTAGCTGTATACAAGACAGTGTTCAAACCAGTTTTAACTTATGGATCTGAGAGCTGGGTCAGAAGTAAAATACTTTACCAAAGACTAGAGACCACAGATATGAGAGTCCTGAGAAAGATTAGAGGCGTGAACAGATGGCATCAATGGCAGTATCATATTAAAAATGAGGATATTAGGAAAGAACTTAATATTGTCAGCATCCAGGAATGTGTTAGCAGAGCTAATCTCAAGTGGTATGATCACTTAAATAGAATGAGAGAGGAAAGATTAGCAAAACAAATGTTCTCTGCTAGGTTGGCAGGAAAATGACCCAGAGGATGACCAAGATATAGGTGGATTGATAAGGTACAAAGTGCCTTAGACGATAGAAATATAAGATCTGATAATGTTGGAGTCTTGACAGGTAACAGACTGATTTGGAGGAAAATTGTAGATAGGAAGTTAGTAATGATGTAATTTTTTCATGTAATACTATCATATCCTGTACACCCCTTTAGGGTATATGACAGGAATTTGATGATGATGATGACTATGATAAATTAGTATCATAGTTTTCAGCTTTAATTAACCAGTATCCAAATCAAAAAGGGTGCCTTCTGTAGATGCTTCTCATCAGTTTTGGTTGTTAGGTTGAGGCTTTAAAATTATGTTCACAGCTGTGGCTGCATATGGATTTGTATCTTCTTCTAATTTGTCTGTAATATGTTAGCTTGATCAGGCAAGAAATTTTGATGACTCTTGGAAAAGGGAAGAGGTTAGTCTTAAGTAGGTGAGGGATGCTAGTTTAATGCAAGATTCGAAAGCTACACAGAGATTGTATTGTTTAAAATTCTGGCTGTTTATGCTGTAGAACCTGTAGTTAATGAAGGAAGTTGGGGATACTAGTCTTTTAGGAATTATGTTGGAATTGTAGCCAATACCAACAAACTGTGGTCAATATGGTTGGTTTCAACTATCAGGAATGATGAGAACCCACTGCCTGTTGGTTAGGGAACAGATATGCTATCTACTCAACCACTGCTAGCATCTGGTTTAATGCCATTTTCCTAAATAACGTACAGGAAAGTTCTATAGTTGATATGTAACAGTGAGATAATATTCATCCTTGTCTTATACTTAATTTTATATCAGTCCATCTTCATGCCTCCTTCAATTCTAACTTTTGATTTACAAATAAAATACAGGCTGTATATTGCCCTGCACAATGTTCCATTTACACCATCTATATATAATTTCAAGCCACTTTTCTTGGCATCTTAACATATGTCTTTTTGAGATCTACAAAACTTAAATACAAATATCTTTATATTCTGATTTCTTCAGTTAGTTTGTCTTAAGCTAAAAATCTGATCATAACAGCTATTTGACCTGAAACTAATGTATAATCCACAAGGAGATGTGTTTGCATTATGGGAGATACTGAGATAGGAGTGATGGTAGCTTGGCCACCTTTGCTACGAGTTGCCTGGTGTTGTACTACCTTACCCCAGTCCTGAAGATATTTTCAGGTGCAAACTTTGTTTGCTCACACTTGGATAAAGGATTGAACTAAATTTATTATTATCATCCTAAGAATACTCTTCTTAAATTTAGAATGTTGTCAAAAACTTTCTTGAAATTTTTGATTTGGTTCAAAAATGGGCATTTTAATTAACTGACTCCTCTTCTATTAGTTAACTGATAATTCCTCTTCTACTCTTTTAATTAACTGATGATCTCTCTCTCCACCTATGTCACATTTGTCTATTTCTGCTTTGTCTTTTCTGTAGTTATTTGATTGCTAGTTAGGTTGAACAAGTATTTAATGTCTCTACTGTCCAATCAAGAGGCTGTGGGTTCAAATCTCACTGTAGAAATATGGATGTTTGTAAATGTCTTTAGTTGGTTGATGAATTTCATCATCTTTGTTTATGCAATCCCACAGCCTGTTTATTGGAGGCCTGAAGCAACTTGAAAAAAAAAAAAGTTCCATGTTTCATCTGTAGATGAATGTTTCTGGATTATCTAATCCTTAGCCTACCAACTGCATTAATGTACTATAGATTTACAGCTTTTTGTAGGTGAAATGACACATACACAAAAAAAAAAAAAAAAAAAAAAAAAAAAAAAAAAAAAAAGGAAAGGGTAAAAATCTTTTATTTGGTGATTGTCAGCTTACATCTATTATTCCTCTACTTTTCATGAAACCTGTAAAACAAGTGGCACCTAGTCAACTTCCATTAGTCTAGGTACAATTTCATCTGTTTGCCTTCTCTTCTTATAAATGTGAAAGACGAGAGGCATGACAGGGATTGCCAAGGAAACCTGAAGGATATTCATTGTTGAGTAAAGCAGGCATATATTCCCGAGCCAACAAGATCGCTATGGTGAATCTGGATCCTATCGAACTAAAGTGACCTAAGAGAGAAAGCTATTGAGAAACAAGGAAGTGTTTCCCAGAACACGTGATAATAAGCAAGGTATATCAACCGTCCCAGTAAGGAAATCCTTTCTATGTCTTTTGTGAATGTAATTACAATAAAGAGGAAGTGTATTGCCTTAATGACAGTTCAAGTTTGAACATGTGATATCTTGAAGCTTGTTCCAAGAGAACGTGATATAAGTTAAAAACTCACTTATTAAGAATTACTGTAATAGATTGATGGAACTTTAGAATTCCTTGGAGTGTATTTAGCGATATGTGCTTTGTATATCCTGAACGGCTAAGCAGAGTCAACAATTGAAGTATATTGAATAGATAACCTTTGTTTAAAGGTTGTGCTTAGAAACTTATAACTCTAAAAAGGGTAGAGATCTATATGTTAAGAATTTAACCGTGCTGAGTATACTCTACTGTGAAGTTGCTATTGTCTTAATAAGACCTTCTTTATTTCATGATCATTTTAATTATGTTTAGATCTTCTTTGATTAATGTAAATTCATGAGTTAGTGAATTAAATGTTTTTATTTAATTTGAATCTTGTGCTTGCCTGAGTTCATTTCATTGCATCGCTCATTTTAACAGTTCGGATTTAAGCAGGAACTCTATTTAATGTGAAAGTAAGGAAAGATTAGAGAACCACGACTATAATTTAAAAGTAATTTGTCTAAGGAAAGTTCTGTCTTATTTAGACAGAATTTATTGTATTACTGTAGCATTGTACTTGCTGATGATTGATTCCTTAACATTATTCTTACAACCATGGACACAGAGTGGCGCAGTTAAATATAAATTTTCTTTGTGTTCGAAAATGGAATCAATCAGCAGAAAGAACTAGGGAATTACCGACCTAGTCGATAACCTCCCCTATTGTTATAACTCTTATACAGTATTACTCATATAGAGATTAGGCCTAAACTGTCTCGTGACTGAATACTGCATTCAGGCGAAAATAGAATACATAACGAAGAAGAAAGACGTCACAACACATCCCTCTATTCTCTGCCATCTTCTGGTTGTGGACCTTCCAGTGATGGTACTGGCCCTTTTCATTTTCAACTGAGTTTATTCTTTCTTTTCTTCTCATATTCATTGCTCTACTTTTCCTAAGTCTTTTTATTCCAATTTTCTAGACTACCATCACTGAAATCTGATGCACTGCTACCATGTTTGCTGTATGATGTAACCCATGAACATCCAAAGGGGAATAGTCTTGTGCTTTGGCCCCTGCTTTAGTAAAAATGGATCCTGGATGATATTGGATCACTCAGCTTGTGGGATTGCCTGCAAGTGCCACCATTGTTGCAATAAGTCATTTCCCTTCTGCATAGTCTAGTGGCAGGATTCAAGGCTTGCTGTGGTACTGTATGACATCTGGAGTAATGCTACCTCATTTCCAAGTACAATTGTTGCTTACCAGATAGTTGCACCCACATGTGGCTCCATGCATGGGGAGCTCTGGTGCTGGATCTTCCCTTTTTATGAATATTCAGGCCCCTGATAAACATGCTCGTGTTTTTTTCAGGGCCCTCATCAAGCTTCCACCAAGTTCAGAAACCACTGTAACATTAAAAGACAGCAAAAAAACAAACAGTGAACATCAGAGACACCCACAACTTTGATGCTAAAAAAGTCTTCTAGTCCTGATGGCATATCTCTATACTCAAATGTTAATGCTGCTCCAGAGCTGACACCTGTTCTTTATCATCTCTATCTATACTTAGCTGGCACTTATTCCAGTTCATGGAAGTAATCCATTTTGGTCCTCTCCAAAATAATGGAGAAAAGGCATCAGTAGTCAGCTGCTTCACTTCCTGGAAGTTTGCCAGTTAATCATCAACCTTCTGCCTTCAAGGTTCATGGCTGACCTCTTAATCTAAATCACCTCCCATTGGACACATGCTTTGACAAGGTCTGGAGAAACACATTGTTGTTCTTGCCATTTGAGGATGTTTTTGATCTGGTCTTGCATTGAAGCTTGCTAAACAGTTACTAGCTTTCTCTCTGGTCATTCACTGTGTGTCATTATTGGATGGCTTCCTCTCTTTAAGCTTCACCAATAATGCAGGAGTGCCTCAGGGCTCTCTTTGTCATTTACTTTCTCTCTCTCTCTTTTCCTTATACATAAATGACCTACTCACAATTACTACTAATCCTATTCACAGTTTTACAGATGATAGTACTCTCCATTCATCCTACTCATATGGTAAACCATGCAGTGAGCAGACATCCCAAGCCTCAAAATCATCTTTAACCAGCACCTTAAACATTGATCTCCATGCCATCTTTCAATGGGGAACAGACAATCTTGCCACTCACTTTCAATGCCACAAGAACACAATCTTATGTAGTCTTTTTTTCTCACAAAAGGGATCTTAGCTCACTTATGTTTACACTCACTAATGCACATATTTCAATGTGATCAGATCTGTCTGCTTTCCCTGACATTTACCTCCAGCCTCTCCTGGTATAAACACATCAATAGCTTCCTCAGCCTCTAAAAAACAAGATATTCTTTTCTGCTTAAGTTGCTGTTTTTCACCCACCCAACTACTAACCCTATACAAATCCTAAATTCACCTATTCTTAGAATAGGTGAATTTGGGATGATGCACTTCCTCCATAAATCTCAGTGCCATCCAGAGCAGAGAAGTTTGCTCATAGATAATCCTTTCCTCACAGATGAACTGTTTCAACTCAGCTCAGCTCAGTTTCTTCTGCAGGTACCTTCATAGTTGCTTCTCCAGTGAACTGCAACCATTCTTCCTCAACTTTTTGTTTGGTGTGTTAAAACAAAATCAGTAGCTGCCCACCATCCTATTTTTCAGTGCACCTGCCAATACATCAAATCTGCTTCTCTTCCTCCTCCTTTATTCCATCTCTGTCTGCCATCTGGAACAGCCATACTCATGAAGTATACCCAAAGAACTACAACCTACAACTCTGATAATACATCCCACAGGTAAGCATCCTGCTAGGAAAATATCACCCTTCTTTATCCAGATGGGTTTTGAAGGGTTGACAGGATCCTCAAAATTTGTTAAACTTTTCAGGAGACATTTCGTTTAAACATCTTGCCATAAACAGAACAACTACTTCATGCTGTGGAGGAAATGCTAATCTCCCCACAAAACTTTAAACTTTTGAACTTTAAGCATTCCACTTGATATCATTTCAAGAGAAATGATATCTTTGTTAGGAATCTCCTTGAGCTTCCTGACAAAGAGATTTGCTCTGAATTTAAAAATCAAGGAGGTAACAGCCATACGAATTCTCGTATGTAGTGATAGTATCCTGGTACTGACCATTAAACACCTCCAAATCCTCACCATCAATGAATGCATGAGTGCAGGGTATTCCAACTGTCAGGCTCAGCATCCTAAATCCTTTATGCTGCAGTGTGTCAGAAATGCAGCCTTGCTTATAATGCCTCTCATGGCTCTGTCATTTATTCCTTGTGTCTATGAAGAGCATGCAAACAAAGATTAAGAGCAAAACATCCAGATGCACCAATTTGTGAAGGAGAACATCTTGTTTGCTTTGAACATTTCAAAGTTGGGTGGATGAAGAAGCATTTTAAAGAAGACCAAGCAGAACATTCCATATATCACAATATCTACTAGGAAACCCTGTTACACTGAGAAGGTATAGCAAAAAAAAAAGTAAGGGGACATTAACACATGATGCCTCATCTTCTCACAATTATATTCCTGAAAAAGGTCGAAACTGGCTGGGTAGTGGTGGCCCTTCCCTTAATGCATAGCATTATACATGTCCGCAAGGAGATGTGCTTTGCATTATGGGAGATACTAAGACAAGATAAGAATGAGAGCTTGGTTCACCTTTACCACGAGCTGCCTCAGTCCTGAAGATACTTCAGGTGCAAACTTCGTTTGCTTACACTTGGATAAAGGATTAAACTAAATTTATTATAGTCTAACCAAGATTTAGAGAAAGATGTTGGAAAAAAAACTTCTAACATCTTTCTCTAAATTCAGAGTAATTTAATAATAAGGTGAGACATGTTTTGGCAGCTTGTATAGGTAAATATGACTTCTCCATTGCTTCCTCCTTGGTATCACACCTCTGGGTCTGGCTCCCACCGACGAGGCCTCGATAAAGGTCGAAACCGGTTGGAAGCTTGGGTGATGAATGGCAATGCTGCCCATGAAGTTTTAACTGAGGCTCAGCTGTTGCTGTCACCCAGGTCCTGGGTGGAAGGTAATGAATGGTAATGCTGAGGCCCAGCTGTTGCTGTTATCCCTCAGATGACATATGAGCAAATGAGCGGCTCTGCTTGGTGGTGGGGTGAGCTTGCCACGGAGTAGAGCCAACTTGTATGAAGTGAATATTTTTCCTGGAAGAGCCTGTTACTGAGGGGAACAACACTTGAGTTTTTGGAGTTTGACCTGTAACATTCAATAAAGGTCGAAACCGGTCTGGGTAGTTGCCCTTCCCTTAATGCATAGCATTATACATGTCCGCAAGGAGATGTGTTTTGCATTATGGGAGATACTAAGACAAGAAGTGATGAGAGCTTGGTCCACCTTACCACGAGTTGCCTCAGTCCTGAAGATATTTCAAGTGCAAACTTTGTTTGCTTACACTTGGATAAAGGATTAAACTAAATTTATTATAGTCTAACCAAGTGGAAAAAAACTTCCAACATCTTGGATATTTTTCCTCGAAGTGGACACTGGCCATACACAATTCCCATAAAGGTAAAATCTAAGGGTAATAAAAACAAGACTGTTAAATGGATCCGCCAAAAATAATGAAAGAAAGCATTCCCACAACAAAATTGTCATTGATTTTGACAAAATATTGACATCATAGCCCTCCTGCAGAAATAAAGATAATCCTACATCGCAGAATGTCAGTATCCCAAATGGAGGAAATGCAGCCCTTGTGGGCATCCATATCCCATCCAAGTCCTTCTCAACATTAACATAGAGGCAGTTGCCATCTACCTCTCAGTAGGACCTCTTATTACAATATTATATCTACTTACCACATGATGCACATATCTCCTGGAATGATCTTGATGACCTCTTGCAGTTGTCATCCCTGTATAGTTGATTTAAGTGGCCACAACACTGTGGGATAGCATATAATTAACATCAAAAAAGAAAGGTTGTAGAGCACATGCTCAACAACAATAATTTCCCCTCTTAAACACAGGAAACACCTTTTTTTCTCCATATTCTATCTGAATATCCATTGATTTTACTGTTCATCTTCTCTCTTCCCACTGTTTAAGTGGAAAAACAGACAACAGCCTATAGGTGAATGATCATTTTCATAGACTCTTTTACATGGGCAGCCATGTACTCCATCATAAACATCACGATGGAAAGTAGTGCACTATTTTCTCCTTAGTGAAATTTGATTCCACAGTTCTCAGCTTATCTCCTATCAGTGAGACAGTAAATCATGCTATACAGTGTATAATAGGCTGGCACAACTGCAATACTTAAAAATCTATTCAATTTCCACCTTTCCTAAACCATGGTGGAATGCACAGCAGTCAAGAAATCTCAAAACAAAGCTTGAGGTATCTTCTACAGACACCTCATAACAAATATTATTTTCAAACTTGCATGGGCTTGAGCAGGATATATTTGTCATCATAGCAAAGAGTATTCCTGGATCTAATACACATCTTATATAACCAGATCAACCACACCAAAAAAAAAGGGCTTAAAAGCAAAAAGTGTGTATTACAATAGAATCTTTTGAGAACAATAATTTTCAGATATTTGGCGAAACGCCTTTGGTATCACCTTTCTAAAGCCAGGTAAGGATAAGAATCCAAAAATTCTAACAAATTATTGTCTATAGCACTCTCTAGCTGTCTACAAAAGACCCAAGACATAACTAGCCTCTGAAAATATCTTTCAACACTATGTCATCTTGTTAGACTGGAAACATCCATCAGAGATACTTTCCTTAAAAATAAGTACCTAATATTAGTTTTCTTTGACATTATAAAAACATCAACTTTGATGTTGGAGCAAATCTTTGAATCTCCCTCTTTTCACCAAAAACTTTTTGTCCAATGGAATCTTTCAAGTCTAAGTGGGACCACCGTCTTGATTGTTTCTCCAAGAAGAGGGTGTCTTCGAAAGACAAGTTTCAGGTATCATGCTATTTGCAGTCAAAGTGAACTTGATAACAGCATGACTTCCTCCTACCATAAGAAGTGCCCTCTCTGTAGATGCCTTCATTATATTTTCTTTCTTGCTATATGAGGGTCATAGAAAGACAATTACAGCAATTCATACATCTTTCTACTTGGATGCTTGGAAATTCACGTTTTCATCATAGAAGACCATTGTGTGCATGTGCACTTTGCTGCAAATATTGCATCTAGCTTCTTCACCCACAGCAATGACCACAACCAGTGATAATCCCAGTTGGGACATGGTGTTTTTGAGAGTCATATCTGATTTTAAAAAATATCCTACCCCACGTACATCAGTTGCAAGTAAGTGCCAGAGATCAATGAGCATCTTTTGCAACCTGTTTTCCCACTAACTGAGGTGCAGACTATTGTTCGTTGATCTTTCTTTACTGAGCAATTTTTTTTTTTTTTTCAGTCAAGACCATTATCAGTCCCAAGTCTATTTATGCTTCTACCTGAGATAGTGCACTTCAGAAGTTGGATCGTATTTGCCATCATGCAATTAAAATTGCAGCTGAAGCATTCCAGATGTCACAGTTCCTAGTCTTCATTTTGATGACAACTATCTTTGCAATAAAAAACCAAAATAACCTGCCAGATCATGGTCAAGTATTTTTTTGTCCACATTGAGAAAACTTATATAACGCATGTTATATAACACATGATAGACTATATGCCCCTTTGGACTACATATAAAAACTAATATCAGCTATAGACTTTACTGTCGACAATACTCGATGCAGACCTTTTAAGATATTACCACTTTGGCAAAGCTACATTTCATCATGTAGCTTTCCTTTCTGCAGAGGAAGGTTTCCTTTAGGGAAACTTTCTGCTCCCACCCCTCTCTACCAGCAGCTCTTTCAAACACACAGAAAAGAATAACTTTCTCCTGATCTACACAAATATTTCAAAATCGGTCTATTGGGATCTACTGCTATCTTTTCAGACAGTATAATATCTAATGAATCTCACTGGAATGTAGCAGTTGCACTGCCAAGCTTCATTATATAATATAAAGATGAAATGCTACCATAGGTTTATTATTTGCAGATTCATTAAGCTGTCTACAGGTATTGAAAAGTCTAGTATATCACTACATAGTGTTCTCTTATCTATAACATCTTTCTTGAAATCTGGAGTTTAGCTTGGATATTCACCTTTGTTTGATCCAAAGATATGTCAAAATCAAAGGAAATGAGGCTGCAGACACTGCAGCAAAGTCAGCTCATTCCCTAAGATATATCACCATCTTTCTATATTACTATATTACTGACAAATTAATATTCTAATGGCAAACATCATGAAATAGAGAGAACAACGAGCTGTACCAAATTAAACCTGAAGCTAAACTTTGGCTTTCCATTCTGCACAAGATTCATAGAGGAAGTTGCTCAGTTCTGCATAGGTCTACTCATCTAACACACTCCTTCCTATTGAGGGATGATGATGATATGCCTGTGCATGAGTATTATTCTTCTGCTTTAACTATGAAATCTTTTTAATAGACTCTATTTTTATAATTTTAGTGATCACAGTCATGATTTTACCACCCTTACCAGTCTTCATACGCTCAGGTAGATTTCATCATACACACACAGACAAAGAAATTAGCACACCAAGAAGGAAGCATAGGATTCAACTAAAATTTTATTGGTTTAATGATATAGGTGAGTGATGCACATGATGGCAAAAACAGAGCTGAAGGACAATTACAAAGGAATCTGCGGTACACAATCCGGTCATCATCAATAGCGCGTTGCACTGCCTCATGCGGCATTACATGCTGCAATATGGTCTGGCATGGTGGCGAACAGATGCCTGATGTTGTCCTGTGGCAGACTGGCCCACACATGTTGGATGCTGTGCTCCAAATCCCGGATATTGCGGCACAGTGGGAGCTGCCGTTTCAGCTGCTCCCAAACATGCTCGATAGGGGACAAGTCCGGGGAGCAAGCAGGGCATGGAAGTGTCTGTACACGACGTAGGCAGGCCTGGGCAACCTGAGCTGTGTGCAGACGGGCATTATCCTGTGGTACAACGATCCTGGTATCCCGGCCAGGAATGGGAGAACATGGGGCCATAGGATGTCGTCCACATACCGCTGCCCCATCAATGCCCATGTACCGCTACGAGGGGTGATTGGCTATCGTAGGTTATGGCTCCCCAGACCATAATGCCTGCAGTGCGGGATGTGTGGCACTCGATAGCGAGGTCGGGATTGTGTCCTTGACCAGGGGTCCTTCACACCAGGACACGATGATCATCTGTCCCCAAGATGAAGCGCCACTCTTCGCTGAAGACCACACGTTGCCAGTCTGTGGCGTTCCATGTCGCTCTCACCTGGCACCACTGCAAACGGAGTCAGCGATGTTGTGGTGTTAATGGGAGCACACGTAAGGGGTGCTGGGATCGTAGATTCGCCTCCGCGAGGCATCAGGAAATGGTCACACAGGAGCCCCGACATCTGCCTGTATAGTGGATCGGGTCACTGTGGGATCCCTTCGTGCTTGCTGCACAATCTGTCGGTCCTCCTGATCCGCCCGGTGCCGTTCTGCCGTGTGGCAGTGCCGGAACGTGTCCACAGCTCCCAACACTGTCAGACGGTATGGTCAGAACGGTTCAGACCACCTTCTGGTTTTCAGGCCGATGATCATGCCTCTGTCAAAGTCCGTAAGTTGCTTAAATTGATGTCTCTGGCATCTACCCAGCATTATTGTCACTCTGTACTCTAGCTTGCGTCGGCCGGTGTTTTTTTGCTTTAATCAGCTATCGACTACACACTGGCTTTATAAGGCTGCCGGTTCGTGCTTGCAGTGGCACGCAGGGTGTGTGGGCATGCGCAATCGCACCAAACTTGGATCACTTGCATACCACCCTGCACTCTAGCTATTTGCTTAGTTTCGCTGTTGTACCATGTTTTCTTCCAGGTGCACTAATTTCTTTGTCCGTGTGTGTGTATACAGTAAAACCCCATTTTTATGTTCCTGCAATTTACATTTTTCTGCCATTTGCGTCGTTTTCCGTTGGTCCCATCTTAAAGCCTATTCTTACGATGTATTGTTTTCCCACCATTAACAACTTGATGTGGATGTTATTTCCTGTGATTTTCGAATCTATTTCCTCTCATTCAAATCAATTTCTGTGGAAATCTGTGCATTTCTGTTCCCAGATGGCATTGCTTTTGGCTGTAATTTCTTTTCTGCCATCACGGTCACTTGCAAGCTTGCAGCAGTGATGTGACACCTGTAACGTGTTGTGATGTGATTTCACATTCAAAGTGCTGTATTGAAATCGTGAACAAGGATCATACACAAATTGTGAAATCACATTCATCTTGAATATTAGATATCAGTGAATAAACCACAGTTTGTGAAATATCGCTTCACTAGCTTGCAGTGTTGGTGTTTGTAGTCGCAATTCAGAAGCACGTGGTATATTGCAGAATTTCTGCTACGTAATTTAGTGTGTGTGATAGTTGCTTTCAGGTTGCGGTGGTGGATGATCCATGTTAGTAACATGGAGAAAAAAGACAGAAAATGTATTTCAGTAGAAGAAAAGATGGCAAGAATAAGAATAATCTGCAACATGTAGATTGGCATGCTGGAACACGTGTACAATTAGCAAAAAATCTTGGACTTTCCGCGTCCACTTTGAACACAATAGTAAAAAACAGGTCAAGCATTGAACTCAATGCAAAGCAATCTGGCACTATATCAAAAAACAAAAATATATCTGGACATCGGCATACGATGAATTGGATAAACTTGTGGCAGAGTGGTTTGTTTCTATGAGAGTATCAGGTATTCCAGTCAATGGTACTATACTCCAAGCGAAAGCTCTTGAATTTGCTGCGAGGTTGGGGATTAATGGTTTTACTGCGTCAAATGGATGGATTGATCGTTTCAAGACTCGTCACAATATTGTGTATAATCAAGTATGTGGAGAAAGTAATAGTGTTGCAGGGAAAACTGTAAACCAGTGGAAACATGAACTAAAGACTATTATTCAGGATTACGAACCGAAAACTATTTTCAATGTTGATAAAACTGGGCTCTTTTATAATATTCTGCCAAGTAAAACATTGTGTTTTAAAGGAGAGAAGTGTCACGGTGGAAAACTCAGCAAGCATAGGATAACCTTTTTGCTCATGGTCAATGCTGATGAATCAGAAAAATTACCTCCACTGGTAACTGGTAAATTAAAAAAGCCAAGGTGTTTTAAGAACGTGAAAAATCTGCCTACTAAGTATGATGCCAACAGCACAGCATGGATGACCAGCAGCATCTTCACATCCACCATGCATGCTCTGGATGCTAAAATGGGGGCAAATCACCACAAAATACTACTACTGCTAGACAAATGTCCTGCATACCCTGAAGATCTGCAGCTCAGAAATGTTAGATTAGTGTTCTTTCCCCCTAATTGTACAAGTGAGCTTCAGCCATTAGATCTGGGCATCATCCATGCATTTAAATGGAAATATAGAAAAATGCTTGTTGAAAAAGCTGTGTTTATGCATGATAATGGTATGGACCAAAACAAATGACCATATCAATCCTTGATGCCATGCATTATATCGCTAAAGCATGGTTGCATGTTACTCCTGAAACCATATCCAATTGTTTCCAGAAGGTAGGAGTTGCATTTGTGGAAGAGGAGGAACAACTACAGGAGGAAGAAGAAGATATGTCAGAGCCCAACAACTGGTATGTGATGGATGAGTCTTCCTCATTTCAAGACTATTTGATGCTGGTGTGATCACATCAATGGTACCAAGTGTAGAAAACATCCTTTCCAACCACCTTGGTGAAGAAGAAGTGGTTGAAGAAGACTGTGATCAAGAACCTACCGTCCCTATTAGTAAAGAAGCAATGGAAGCTATCTCTGTTTCGAGGCAGTATATTAAAAGTGCATCAGGAGACGATGGGGCATTTAATACCTTATACACTGTGGAGAGGCAGGTGGAACTTATAAGAGTGCAGAAAAAGAAAAACAATCAACAATTAAAATTTTTTTAAATAGATAAATGTAAGTCATTGTAAATTCATTTATTTTCAGTTATTAAATTTTGTAATCTAGTATGTAGAGGAGTCACATACTAGCAGTAAGTCATCTTTTCGCCTTTTTTTAACGTTTTTTACATTTCCTGCTATTTACACTTTTTTCCATCAGTCCTCTGGAAAGTATAAAAAAGTTGTTTTACTGTATTGTGTTTATAAATTACTGCAGTATATTAATTTATATAACATTTTTAAAATCTATCCATGTACATACATCTCTTATGATTGTATTGATATACACTTACATTTTTAGATACATTTTTTTATATACTATGGTTAATTTTTAACCTCATCTTTTCAGTAATAAAAGGATATGGATAAATTATTTAACAAAAATAAAACGTTTTTAGAAAAACAAAAACAAAGTTCAAGGTTTGTTAAGGCATGACTTATACTAAATTATGTCATATAATTTATTAATGTTAACCAAATATTTACTTTACAATTCTTAGGGTCTTTCTCGTTTGAAAGATGGTTTGTTGGTAGTCAAGATGGATTTGAACATGTGTCGACAGATTAAAGACAAATGGGGTTTCAGGGTAAGAGCTTATTTATTTTTTGTGACCACAATAATTTGCATAATATCTGTTACCCTCAGGTTGATGGTAAGTTGGGAAAACTTAATTACTTCCCTTAGATCAGTCATTTTAGAAGGAGGGGGAGGAGAATAAATAACAAGCAGAACTAAGTGTCCACTTCTGTTTACTAGATAATTGTAGTTGTAGCTCCATTAATTATAATTTATTAATCCATTATAGAGCCTCCGTAGCTCAGTCGGTATAGATGAAGCCCTTTGGTCAGAAAGATCTGGGTTCGATTCCCGTCAGTGACGTGAGGAACCTTTATCTGGTCTCATATGGTGGGTTTTTTTGCCCCAAAAATCAGGTTTTTCATCCTCCAGAACAGGAAAACCGGCCCCATGAACACACTCATCTACAGACATAGTACACAGTAGAAGGCATAGGGCTAACTACCGTATCCTTGAGTTACGGTTGCAGTTGCGAAGTCCAAGAATACTTGGAAAGGTCATGGGTGTTTAAGTGCCTGTTAGGACCACTAATAGGATAGGTAGGAATCCATTATAAATCTGGACACCTTTGTAGCATAGTTTGGAAGAATGACAGAACATGCAGTTTGATTAGAAAACATCTGGGTACAATTCCTATCATGATTTGAGGAATCTTTTCTTTTTTAAATAACTAAAAGTAGTTAGCCATTCTCATGTGGAGACAGCAGGATTTTTTCCACCCTGGAACCAAAGTTTGTCCTAGCCAGAAACGTTTTTGATTTCATCTGCTTTAATTTCCTTTCCCCACTGTGTAGTTCTTATTTTTTTGTCATTCAGCTAGGGAATTTGTTTTCTTTAGATCTGCTCAGTCTCTAAAGTTTGATGCTTGTTTTTGAAGCTTCCCCTCCACACACACACACACACACATCAGTTATATATTTGAATCTATAGTTCACATCTGAAAGTTCTTGACTTTGATTCTTTTTTAAACCTTTTACACATACAGTAATTTCAATTATCCAACCACAGTGGAATAGTACTTTGCCAGTGGATAATCAAAAGTACAATTGCAGGTATTGTACCAAAAGTTAGTTGGCACACTAATCTACTCATCATCATCATCAAATTCCTGCCATGTACCCTCAAGGGGTGTACAGGATATGATAGTACTACATGAAAAAAATTACATCATTATTAATTTCCTATCTACAATTTTCCTCCAAATCAGTCTGTTACTTGTCAAGACTCCAACATTATCAGATCTTATATTTCTATCGTCTAAAGCATTTTGTACCGTATCAATCCACCTATATCTTGGTCTTCCTCTGGGTCGTTTTGCTGCCAACCTGGCAGAGAACACTTGTTTTGCTAATCTTTCCTCGCCCATTCTGTTTAAGTGACCATACCACCTAAGATTAGCTCTGCTAACGCATTCCTGGATGCTGACAATGTCAAGTTCTTTCCTAATATCCTCGTATTTATTATGATATTGCCATTGATGCCATCTGTTCATGCCTATAATCTTTCTCAGGACTCTCATATCTGTGGTCTCTAGTCAAGTGTTTTACTTTTGACCCAGCTCTCAGATCCATAAGTTAAAACTGGTTTGAACACTGTCTTGTACACAGCTAATTTAGTGTTCCGACTGATTTCTCTCTTATTCCATATGAATTTATTCAATTGACTTCCCACCATACCAGCTTTGCTGATTCTGTTGTCTATTTCTATATTTAATTTACCATCTTCAGTAAAAATTGTGCCTAAATAGCTGAAATGTTTTACTTGTTCCACAGGTTCTCCATTCACAACACAGTTGACAATTTCAATGATTCTGCCTATTTTCATTGTCTTTGTCTTTTTATTGCTGACCTTCATACCATATCTATTACAACAGCTATTCAATTTAGTCAGAGAATCTTGCAGACTTGTAGGAGATTTATTTAGAAGTATAACATCATCCGCATAAAGCAAAGAGCTAACATTAACATCTCCAATTTTGATATCATATTTAATACCACTTTCCTTCATAATGTGATCCATATAGATAATGAATAACAGAGGGGGTAATGTACATCCTTGTCTCACACCAGATTTAACATTAAACCATCTTCCTGTACTTCCTTCAATTCTAACTGCTGACTTACAACTCAAATAAAGACTAAGTATTGCTTGATATAATGCCCCATTGACACCATATAACTGAAGCGTATTGAATAGCTTCTCTCTTGGCACCTTGTCATATGCCTTTTCCAGATCGACAAAACTTAAATACAGATCTTTGTTATATTCCCATGCTTTCTCGACTCTTTGTCGTAAAGTGAAGATCTGATCCTGACAGCCTCTATTTGGTATGAATCCAGCTTGTTCTTCACCAAGCTTTTCTTCCACAATTCTTCTCAACCGTTTCTCAAGTATACTTGCATAGATCTTGCCAGGAACACTCGGTAGGGAAATACCTCTGTAATTCTCACATGCAGTTTTATTTCCCTTTTTATACATGGGTACTATGAGAGCTCTACTCCAATCATCGGGAATTCGTCCTTCTGTCCAGGCTTTCTGAACTATGCAGTGCAGCCACTGTAACACTCTTATACCACCATACCTCAGCATTTCTGGTCGAATATCATCTACTCCTGCTGCCTTTCCACATTTCAAGCCTTTGATGGCTTTTTCTACTTCTAGTATGGATATGCATTCCTGACTGCATGCCTGGTCAGTGTTTTTTACCACTGTGCTGTCATCACTGCTTGTTTCATTTAGCAGTTTTTCAAAGTGATTACTCCATACTTCAAGGATATATTTTTCTCCCGTTTTCATGTCACCTTTATCATCTCTAATTCCTTTTATAGCACTCTTTCCTCCATTCTTAAGCTTCTTCAACAACCTCCAGAATATTTTGCCACCTTCTTGATATTTATTTTCTATATTCTTGCCAAAGTCCTCCCATGACTTTTGTTTAGCTAGTTTTACACAGTGTTTAGCATTCTTGCATTTGTCTCTATATTCTCTAAGAGCACAAGCTGACTTATTTGACAGGAACTTTTGGTATGCTTTCTTCTTTTCCTTCACTGCCTCTTTAACTTCCTGTGTCCACCAGGGAGTTCTGATTTTTCTATCCTTGCAGACAACCTGACCACATGCCTCTCTGGCTGAATCAATCAGTGTTTTCTTGAAGGCTTGCCACTGAATCTCCAAGGTTTAGTTCCTGTTCTCAAACTCTTTCATTTTTTCTTCAATAATCTTTGTGTATTTTAGTCTACAGTTCACCTCTGAGAGCTGCTCAACTTTTATTCGCTTTAAAACTTTCTTACATGTTATTCTTTTCAATATGAAATTCAATTTTATCCTGCTCAAGACTAAATAGTGATCACTTCCAATTTCAAATCCTCTGTACACTCTGGTGTCCTGCACCAGGGAGAAAACATCACTATCAACAATAACATAGTCAATGAGACTTTTCTTATTCCTAGCCTCTTCTCTCCATGTGAATTTGTGCACATTTTTATGTTGGAACATGGTGTTACTCAAGAGTTAGTTAATTGAAGATTTATTCATTTGAAGGTCAAATGACTGAAAGATTACTGTACATTTCTTTTCAATATGATACTCATTTTTATCCTACTCAAACTAAATCAGTTACTTCCCTTAATTATTCTCAAATCTCCAATATACTTTTGTATCTTGAATCAGTTTGAAAATTTTGCTATCAACAGTAACATAATAATCATTCATGTTTCTTGTATGTGTATATTCTTTTTAAATGAATTTATGCATTTTAGGAGTTAATCTCATGTCTCAAATAGAAATAGAGTACCATCCATTATTATTGGTTTTTGCAGATTTTTTCTAAAACATTTCAATAATATTAGCATGAGATTTTGTTTCTTATTCTGCTGTTTAGTTTTTGAATAAGAACTGGCTTTTACTTCTTTTTTTTTTATTTGATATCAGTTAACCTTTCTAATGACTCATATTCCAGTACTTTTCTACTACAAGAATTTTCCATGGTATCATAGGTATAAATAAATCTATATATAAATAAATAAAAGTCTAATTTTCTACTTTGAAATTTGTTCATATTACTCTACCTGAAATTAGTTCACATTCAGTGTCAAATACCATAGCTGCTCTCTATATTCCTTGTTCTCTAAATCCTGAATAAGTCTTATTTAGAAAAGCCTTTTAGTCTTAGTAACACCAGTCAGGTTAACATAATATTTCTCTCTGTTTACTCTTGTTGGCTATATCTTGGTCATCTAAGTTTTTCTCTGCTATTTTTTGTTTTGCACATTCATTTTCTTAATATTTCATCTTCTATTCTGTTTGTATTCATACCTTCTTAAATTAGTTATTACAGATTCTTTAATATTAATCTCATATTATATTGCAATATAATTATCTTTAATATGGTTCTGCTCTTGAAACAATGGCTCCTAAAGCCATGAAAATTGGGAGATCCTAAATTTTCCTCAGGACTTTCATATTTGTGGTCTCTAATCTTTGATCAGCACCTCTGACCATGTTCTCAGATCTACAAGTTAACATTGGTTTAAACATTGTTGTATACTTGGCATTCTCAGGGATTATGGGATCATTAAAACCCTGTACAACAGAGCAAAATTGATTAGATGTGATAATAATTGCCCCACCACTGAAATTGAACACATTCACAACATCTTAACCAATGGCTACAATCCCTACTGAATCCAAAGAATATTAAAACTCCAAAATCATCCTCCCCTCCAGAACAGAGACTACACTAAATCTGTTACCATCCCATATATCCAAGGCACTTCTGAAAAATTGGCACAAATTCTAAAAAAAATAAAACCTTATAACCACTTAAAGACCCTTTAAAATTAGTTTGCCTTATTCATTCCCCAAAATACCAGCCACAGTCCCTAGACTTTTCGTGTGTCTACCTGATCCATTGCAATTGTAAGATGTCCTTTTATGGCCAAATAATCAGGACAGCCAACATCAGAATCACCAAAAACAAAGACTACAGTTGGTTCCACCACTACAGTCACTCAGGGTGACCCATGCCTTGGACACAAGATACTATGGAAAAAGGCTACCTGACTCCATAGAAGTGAATTCAAATACAAAAGACTTTTCCTGGAATCTGCCTCAGCCATAAAGAACTAGCCAAATCTCAATAAATATTATATAAATCAAGTGGATAATAAATCCAGCATTATTTCAAAGCCGAATATAGAAACTATGAAAGTTTTGTCAGAAATTTGACTAGAGAGTTTATGGGAATACACTCACCGGCACTTACAAGTCGTCCTAGCATGGACCTTATAGAAGACATGATCACTGTCGGAGCATCCATATATTCCTTTTATTGGTCCATTTTGATTGATAAGGTTTCACTGGCTTGATAGCTGTTTCGAACTGGTTGGTCCTCCTCAGAGACCAGGTGGAAACCTTAAGAGAGCAGAAACTCTCATTCAGTACTAAGTAACTCGAAGTGTCGGAGAGGTGTATTTTTCATAAGTGAGCTCTTGGTCGGTGCGTAAAGTATTTACTAAAATAATTTTATATATATATAATTCAAAGCTGTATAACTGAGAGGAGACCTCCACATAGCCTTTAAAGGAATGCGGAGAACCGACCAGGGCTTCTGACCTAATGTCCAATCCTCACCTTCTCGTGGTGCACCCTGTTGGGTATCTACTTTGATACTGAACGAACGAGGATGGGCTGGCAATTTGGGATTTAGCCGACCAAATTGTATTCTTATTGGTTAAACCAAAATAAAAAATGATGGTACAACATGACGAAATTTCATGCCGGCTGGGGCGTCGCCCGGTTAAACAAGGCCCCCGTTGTTTTCACCAGGGAACCAGGGCGAACAGCGAAAAGTCAGCTACTGGAACAAATCTGAAAACAAACCCCAACTCAACATCACCAGAGTTAAAGATCGGTACTATCAATGTAAGAAGCCTGAATGGCAAAGAAATGGAGCTAGCTGAGGAATTAGATAAGTACCAGATCGACATAATAGGGGTGACTGAAACAAAAAAGACCAAAACTGGTGAGATCTTTCTGAGCAATAAATACAAAATGTTATATTCAGGCAATGACAATCAAGGAAAGGAAGGAGTAGCCATAGTATTCAACACAAAATACGAGGCTAATCTTCTTGAATGGCAGTCAGTCTCAAGTAGAGTAATATGGGCAAATATGAGAATGGGGAACTGGACAATGAGACTTATCTGTGCCTATGGTCCCACAGAAGGTTCTACTAAGGTAGAAGTGGAGGAATTTTTTGAGGCTTTAGAAAAAGCAACTGACATAATGAAAAAGGAAAAGTTGGTCCTTGTTGGAGATCTAAATAGCAGAGTAGGAAATGATTGTGAGACATACAAAAATATTTTGGGAAAATTTGGGGAAAAGAGCAAAGCTAATAATAATGGCAAATATCTGTTGGATTTCTGCTCAGGACATGGACTGGTTGTTACTAACACCATGTTCCAACATAAAAATGTGCACAAATTCACATGGAGAGAAGAGGCTAGGAATAAGAAAAGACTCATTGACTATGTTATTGTTGATAGTGATGTTTTCTCCTTGGTGCAGAACACCAGAGTGTACAGAGGATTTGAAATTGGAAGTCATCACTATTTAGTCTTGAGCAGGATAAAATTGAATTTCATATTGAAAAGAATAACATGTAAGAAAGTTTTAAAGCGAATGAAAGTTGAGCAGCTCTCAGATGTGAACTGTAGACTAAAATACAGAAATATTATTGAAAAGAAAATGAAAGAGTTTGAGAACAGGAATCAAACCTTGGAGATTCAGTGGCAAACTCTGAAGGAAACATTGATTGATTCCGCCAGAGAGGCATGTGGTGAGGTTGTGTGCAAGGATAAAAAAATCAGAACTCCCTGGTGGACACAGGAAGTTAAAGAGGCAGTGAAAGAAAAGAAGAAAGCATATCAAAAGTTCCTGGCAAATAAGTCAACTTTTACTCTTACAGAATACAGAGATAAATGTAAGAAAGCTAAACAGTGTGTAAAACTAGCTAAACAAAAGTCATGGGAGGACTTTGGCAAGAATATAGAAAATAAATATCAAGAAGGTGGCAAAATACTCTGGAGGTTGTTGAAGAAGCTTAGGAATGGAGGAAAGAGTGCTGTAAAAGGAATTAGAGATGATAAAGGTGAAATGAAAACAGGAGAAAAAGATATCCTTGAAGTATGGAGTAATTACTTTGAAAAACTGCTAAATGAAACAAGCAGTGATAACAGCACAGTGATAAAAAACACTGACCAGGCATGCAGTCAGGAATACATATCCATACTTGAAGTCAAAAAAGCCATCAAAGGCTTGAAATGTGGAAAGGCAGCAGGAGTAGATGATATTCGACCAGAAATGCTGAAGTATGGTGGTATAAGAGTCTTACAGTGGCTGCACTGCATAGTTCAGAAAGCCTGGACAGAGGGACGAATTCCCGATGATTGGAGTAGAGCTCTCATAGTACCCATATATAAAAAGGGAAATAAAACTGAATGTGAGAATTACAGAGGTATTTCCCTACTGAGTGTTCCTGGCAAGATCTATGCAAGTATACTTGAGAAACGGTTGAGAAGAATTGTGGAAGAAAAGCTTGGTGAAGAACAAGCTGGATTCAGGCCAAATAGAGGCTGTCAGGATCAGATCTTCACTTTACGACAAATAGTCGAGAAAGCATGGGAATATAACAAAGATCTGTATTTAAGTTTTGTCGATTTGGAAAAGGCATATGACAAGGTGCCAAGAGAGAAGCTATTCAATACGCTGCAGTTATATGGTGTCAATGGGGCATTATATCAAGCAATACTTAGTCTTTATTTGAGTTGTGAGTCAGCAGTTAGAATTGAAGGAAGTACAGGAAGATGGTTTAATGTTAAATCTGGTGTGAGACAAGGATGTACATTATCCCCTCTGTTATTCATTATCTATATGGATCACATTATGAAGGAATGTGGTATTAAACCTGATATCAAAATTGGAGATGTTAATGTCAGCTCTGTGCTTTATGCGGATGATGTTATACTTCTAAATAAATCCGCTACAAGTCTGCAAGATTCTCTGACTAAATTGAATAGCTGTTGTAATAGATATGGTATGAAGGTCAGCAATAAAAAGACAAAGACAATGAAAATAGGCAGAATCATTGAAAATGTCAACTGTGTTGTGAATGGAGAACCTGTGGAACAAGTAAAACATTTCAGCTACTTAGGCACAATTTTTACTGAAGATGGTAAACTAAATATAGAAATAGACAACAGAATCAGCAAAGCTGGTATCGTGGGAAGTCAATTGAATAAATTCATATGGAATAAGAAAGAAATTAGTCGGAACACTAAATTAGCTGTATACAAGACAGTGTTCAAACCAATTTTAACTTATGGATCTGAGAGCTGGGTCAGAAGTAAAACACTTGACAAAAGACTAGAGACTGCAGATATGAGAGTCCTGAGAAAGATTAGAGGCGTGAACAGATGGCATCAATGGCAATATCATATTAAAAATGAGGATATTAGGAAAGAACTTGACATTGTCAGCATCCAGGAATGCGTTAGCAGAGCTAATCTCAGATGGTCACTTAAATAGAATGGGAGAGGAAAGATTAGCAAAACAAGTGTTCTCTGCCAGGTTGGCAGCAAAATGACCCAGAGGAAGACCAAGATATAGGTGGATTGATACGGTACAAAGTGCCTTAGACGATAGAAATATAAGATCTGATAATGTTGGAGTCTTGACAAGTAACAGACTGATTTGGAGGAAAATTGTAGATAGGAAGTTAGTAATGATGTAGTTTTTTCATGTAGTACTGTCATATCCTGTACACCCCTTGAGGGTACATGGCAGGAATTTGATGATGATGATGATGATGATATATAATTTTGCATCACTGAACTGAAGCCTTTTGGCTCTTTATTTTAGTAAAACTCAATAAATATGGTTGTATAAAAGTGCCTCAAATCTGGGTAGTGTTTATTCTGAGAACTTCAGCCCTCCAGCCAAGATCACTCATATCAGTCCACTAGGTGGCACTATTTTAGGACTATAGACTCACTTTTATTGTTTCTGCTTTAGTCATACTTGCTCTATGTAGTGCCTGTGTGCACATATCAATTTATTATTTTTTCCCTGATGATGGCAGTTTTTGTCAAAATATTAGAAAGGTTAATTAATTTTTTTTTTTCTAATTACTATATAGTAGGCTTGCACAACTTGATTGTCTTTGAGGGCCAAACCCAACTTGGACCACCTGACCAAGTCAGAGCCAGATCACTTCGGACCTTGAATCTTAGATTAGACCACTGCAGCTAAATTTAAGTAAATTTGTTAGTAGGTCTACAGTAAATACTAATTAATATGCATATTTAAATTTTTTGCGTTAGCAAAAAATTTAAAATGTTAGCAGAGCTAATCTCAGATGGTCACTTAAATAGAATGGGAGAGGAAAGATTAGCAAAACAAGTGTTCTCTGCCAGGTTGGCAGCAAAATGACCCAGAGGAAGACCAAGATATAGGTGGATTGATACGGTACAAAGTGCCTTAGACGATAGAAATATAAGATCTGATAATGTTGGAGTCTTGACAAGTAACAGACTGATTTGGAGGAAAATTGTAGATAGGAAGTTAGTAATGATGTAGTTTTTTCATGTAGTACTGTCATATCCTGTACACCCCTTGAGGGTACATGGCAGGAATTTGATGATGATGATGATGATGATATATAATTTTGCATCACTGAACTGAAGCCTTTTGGCTCTTTATTTTAGTAAAACTCAATAAATATGGTTGTATAAAAGTGCCTCAAATCTGGGTAGTGTTTATTCTGAGAACTTCAGCCCTCCAGCCAAGATCACTCATATCAGTCCACTAGGTGGCACTATTTTAGGACTATAGACTCACTTTTATTGTTTCTGCTTTAGTCATACTTGCTCTATGTAGTGCCTGTGTGCACATATCAATTTATTATTTTTTCCCTGATGATGGCAGTTTTTGTCAAAATATTAGAAAGGTTAATTAATTTTTTTTTTTCTAATTACTATATAGTAGGCTTGCACAACTTGATTGTCTTTGAGGGCCAAACCCAACTTGGACCACCTGACCAAGTCAGAGCCAGATCACTTCGGACCTTGAATCTTAGATTAGACCACTGCAGCTAAATTTAAGTAAATTTGTTAGTAGGTCTACAGTAAATACTAATTAATATGCATATTTAAATTTTTTAGAGAGTTACAATTAAAATTATAATCAAAATTATTTACAGATATAACTGCAAAATTTCTCAATAAAAAACACTTAAACATAAACACAAAGTTTACTAATAATTTCACTGAGAATATCACACTTATTCTCAGTGAAATATCAGTGACTGAATGTCACATTGTGACATTCAGAATGTCACAATGTGACACATTGCATTTCTTTGTTGCCATTATTTTATCAAAGTTTGGTGTCATGTTTGAGGTGGCCGTTCTTAATATGGCCTCTAAATTGATATCATTTAAAGATGAACGCTGTTTGGTTATGTTTAAGTTCATGACCAAAAATGTTTGTTCACAAGTATATGTGTTCCCAAACATACAAAATACTTGGTAGGCAGTACCCAACACTTTTAAATTTATCCTGATCCAGAATAGAATAAAACTCTTGTAAAGTACTCTCCTTATGCTTGACCTGATAGTTTTCAGAACACTGGAGATCAATAGCTTCCATCTGGAGTTCGACAGGTAGATTTCCTGCTTCGACAGAAAATGGATCCTCGATCACTTTTATGCGGACTTCGTCTTCATTACTCAATGGCATTCTTTTCTGAAACTCCTCACTTAGAAGTAATATCTGCTTTTTATATTTTCCATCCACCATTGAATGATATGCTGATGGAATATTCTGTCAACAAGTTAAGAAATGTGACATATCCCCCCCTTAGCAAGTTGATTTTCAAACAAACTTAATTTCATTTTGAATGCTTTTATAAGAGACATTAACTGAAAAACAAGCTTATTTTTTCTTTGAAGCTGTAAGTTAAGGTCATTCAAGTGACCCAAAATGTCACACAAGAAAAATAAATCTTGATTCCATTCTTCATCCATTATTTCTGGGAATTTTTCTATATCTTCTTGAGATTCCAAAAATTCAACTAGTTCATTTTTAGAGCGACAAAGCGTGACAAAACTTTACCGCGGCTCAACCAACATACATCAGTGTGGTACGGTAGATCCCTGTACTCGGCATCATTTTCTTCTAGAAACGCCTGAAACATTGTGTTTCAAACCTTGAGCTCAAATATAGTTGACCAGAACAAAAACTACTTTAATCACATGATCAAACTGCAAAACCTTTGAACATAACCTGCTGATGAATTAGGCAGTGAAATTTTGTCAATGATTTATCTGCATACTGTTCAATAAATGTTACAGCACCAACATTTTTTCCACACATAGATGGTGCACCATCAGTGCAAACTGCTACTAAATTCTTGAAATTTAAGGATAGTTTTTCAGTTACACACATCTTTACATTTTCTGCGATCTCCTTTCCTGTTGTTCTTCCTTTCATTGAACACAAACCAGCAAGCTCCTCTGTCACCTCAAAATTCTTATTAATGCCTCTTATATATATTAAAAGCTGTGCAGTATCTTTCATGTCAGTACTTTCATCCATAGTAAGCGAATAATAGACAAATTCACTAGCCGATTTTTGCAAGTTATCTTTAAGATCCTTGGCAATATCAGCCACCCTGCACTGAACAATCATACAGGACAAACTGATATTTTCAAAATTATTTTTCTTATCAGGACACAATTCAGAAACTGCAATCATCAGACACTTTTTTTTATCAACTCTCCCTCAGTAAATGATTTGCCAGCACAAACTATTTTTAAGCTTACCTTTGTGGCAACTTCATTTGCAGATGTCACTTTTTTAAGGACTTTCAATAAATTTGCTTTTCACTTGCATCCAACTTGCCAAGGTTAATGTTTCGATTCAAAATGACATCTCAGATTGTACTCTTTTGGCACAGCAATAGATTCTCGGCAAACAATGCACACTATTTTGTCCTTAAACAACATAAAAAAATATTTCTTTATCCACTCAGGGTTAAATGCTCGATGTTCCGAATCTATTTTACTCTTTTTACTTAAGCTCATTGTGTCGAGATTGACAATATTAATTACAAAAAACTAATGATGAAAAACTCACAATTATGCAGGTTATGTAATGTATTGCTGCAGCTACAACCAACCACTACACTGCCAAAGCCAGTCAAGGTGCAGCCAACTTTGTGTAATATGATTCGTTCTTGCTCGTACACATCAAGTCGTTATCACAGAGATGTAACTTTGAATTTCCCTGCAGCGACACTAGCGCTAACAAAACCTCGAAGCAATTGTAATAATTTGTTATTAAATACAACAGTGGGAATAACTCCAAATTCAATTTATTGTCGAGTTTAAAGAAACATGATTGTGACATTAATCGCACGAACATAAACATGCAAAGTCTTAGTAAAAATTTAATTCAATGCTAGGAAAAAATTGTCTAATCATATTCTCTCTCTCTTCTTTAACACTCTTCTTTATATTCTCTTCACTGTGTTAGAATCACCAAGAGACCAGATATAATCTAAGTGAGGTCTTATCAAAGCCTTGTAAAGAGGCAAAATTATTTCCTTATCTTTGCATGTCAAGGTTTATTTCAACATTACAATTATCCTCTAAGTTGTATTTACAGTCTTTGCTATATGGCCCTTGAACTTCAACTTCCTATCTAATTAAACTCCAGGATCTCTGGCCTGATCAGGAGATCTATCCAATCATATCAATATAATATGATTGGATATCTAATCACACCAAAGCGCATGACTTTACTTGTCCTTTCCCCACCCTCCATAAAATAAAAAATTCCATCAACTGAAATTCTGTATGATCCTTTCAGAAGTTTGCAAGTCTCGATCATATCACCCCTCTTTCTCATGTTTGCCAGTGTCTGCAGTCTACAAATTCTCAATCAGTCTTCGTAATTGAACTGACAGCCATTTTCACATGCCCACAATTCCAGCCTATTGAAATCATTCTACAAGTACTGCATATCACCCACATTCCTGATTACCTTGCCCATCTTTGCATCATCAGTAAATAGCTGTATGTTGCTTGTCAAATCTCTGCCAATGTCATTAAATGCACAGATTGAATACCGATGTACCAAGGACGGATCCTTGTGGTACACCACTAGTAACTTAAATCTTACAGACTCACATTCCCCATATACCACATTTTGATATCTATCAATCAGCCATCCTCTTATCCATGCTGTATTTTGTCAAAAGCCTTAGCAACATCTAAATGTGTTGTGGTGTATCCATTCCCCTTGTCTAATTCAATGATAACATTGTAGAATGTGAGCAAGTTACTCAAACATTTACTAAACCCATGCTGTTCATTGCAAAGTGTAGATTATCTGTCAACCCATTTCTGAATGCGAGCTCTAACCACCTTTTCCAAAATCTTCACCACCACTCCTGAGATAGATAGGTCAATAATTGGATACACCAGTCTTTGCACCACCCTTGTGCAATGGGATTATCATACATTCTTTCCACATCTGCAGAATCTTCCCTGTTCTGAGACTCAAATTATATAACCTGGTCAAAGGAATAGCCAGTTCAACTGAACACTCTTTTAGCATCCATGCTGATATCCTATCAGTTCCTATTGCCTAACTCTTATTGAGTTTATGCAACAGCTCTGATACACCCTCCTTATACACATAGTTTCTTTATCCAGTGAGCACAATGTTGCATATGCCAGGGTGATAGGCTTTTAGCAAAATGGACACTCATTAGTGGAACAACCTCTTCTGCAACTGTCACCCTCACATCATCTACATTCAACAGTTATTCTTTCGTGTTCATTCTTGCTTTTATTTGCAGCGTAACAACAGATTTGGGGTTGTCTTTAGCTTGCAGAGCTAGTTTCTTTTCATAGTTAGACTTAATTTTCCATACAACAGTTGTGACTCTTCTGGCTTATTTCTTATAATTTTCATAACTGACATCATCCTTGTGTACAGTATTCCTTCCATGTCATCCTTTTCTTACGAATCTCTTGCTTAATAAGGTTACACAGCTATTTCAGTCCTACCCTACTTATTCTTCGAACTCTAGATACACATTTTGATATTGCATCATTTAAGTATTTTTAAATGCTCCCCATGCATTGTCGATACTCTTCCCACCCAGCAATCGATACCATTCCACTGAACTCAATATACTCCTCCGTTGGTCATAATTTCCTGCTTTGTAGTTTAGCATGTGCCTTTTCTGAATGGAGCATTCATAAACTTACTCACTTCCCAAGTGAATATCACATGATTGCTGTCACCAACCAGACAAGAATAGTTGAGTCTTTAACTGAAACACCCTAGAACATTATAATCAAATCTAATACTCTTTGAACTTGAGTTCCTTGTGCCACCTGCTGCCTGAGGAAGTTGTCTCACAGCAGCTCAATAAATTCAATGTCATTCTTCTCATGAGATTTTACTGCTACCCAATCAATGTTGGATAATTAACGTCCCCTATTATGATTATGCTTTTCGCACCCATCATCTTTATTTGTGATGCATTTCTTCATCACTAACAACCGATCCACTACATCTATAACAACACCCTGCTGTGTATTTTATCTTGTTGGATTCCACCTCACATCAGATGGCTTCAAACTTGCTGCCACATAAGAAACTGTTACTAGTAGTACAGTCACAGGTCTCAGTGCTAACTAGATTCAAGTCATCCAAAATCATTAGCAGCACACACACACACACACCCTCCTCTTCTATCTTTCCTAAAAAATACTGTATCCTTTTACACTCGATACCAATTATTACATCTGCTTCTGATGGCCAGGTCTCAACATATTGGCTAGGGCAACAAACTATACTCCTTTGTTTCTGATACTCCTAGCATACATAATAAGCTACCCGAATCCTTTTTTGCCAAGCAAAAAAATATATTGAATGTCCTGATTTACTGACCATTGTTTTTTACCTATGAGTGCTATATATATATGAGAGAACATTTTGCAAATTGGTATTGTATATGGGAAAATAACTTTGTGTGTGTGTGAGTGAGAGAAAAAGAATCTTTATGTTCTTTCTTTTCCTTTTTTTTGAACAGCTGGAGGTTGTGTAGTCCTTGGAGATGACTATATCCATTCTCATGTTCCAGTGTGTCATTTAATAAGTTAAATAAATAAAAATATGGGAAACTGCAATTTTCTTGTCTCAAGCAAATAACCTCTCCGTTAGGCACCTGTTTGCATAGTGAAGTGATCTCTCAGTTGGGGTGTTTGTCCCTTTTTTCCCTTCTTTTTTTTTGTACTTCTCCTGAGTATTTATTCTTTCAGACCACTATCATGGGGATCGAGTGCTCTGCCACCATGTTTGCTATGCATTGCAACCTGTGGACATTGGAAAGGAGGGGATCCTGGTAATCTTGCACTGTTTTAGCTTCTTCTTTGGCATGATGGGCCATCCTGGATGGTGGCTTGGTCAGGATCAGTTAGCTAGTGGGCTTGTTCTGCAAGCCCACTAGCTAACTGTGTTGTAGTAAATCTTCTTCCCCATAATATGGGAATGGAGACTAAGGCTTGCTCTAGTGCTTGCATAGTGTCTAGAACAGCAGTTCTCAACTCTATGCCTGTGGGCACATTTGTGCCAAGTCTTCTCCTAGTAATAATATTTATTGAAATCGTAAAAAATTTAATATTTGTGTTAAAGCCTAAAGATGAACATTATTAAATTTTGTCAGTGACATCCAGAATTGAGTGAGGTATTGTCAGTGGAAGCTAAACCCAAGAAGAAGATATTAAGGTAAAATCAGTGCAGAAATCATATAATTTCCACATACAAGTAGTAAAATAGTGTATTACATATTATTAAAATACTCTACAGATAGCTATAGAAATTTTTTCCACTTGGTTACAAAGTATACTATATTTAAGAAGAAATTATTCTTGTTTTAATTCTTTACTCAAGTGTAAGCAAGTCTGCATATGAAGTAGCTTTGTTAGGAAGAGTTGTATTGAAATAATTATGGACATTACGATAAAAGTGAGATGACACCCCATCTTGCATGAAAATAAAGTCAGCAGAATCAGTCATCTTCGAGTTCAAGGATCAACTAGATTTGTAACATATCGAGGTATGACTAGTTACTGTTGCCTCAGCAAAGAAAAAAGGCCACTAAATTTTCCTGTGAGAAATGGTACAAAACAAATTCACTTTTGATGAGTTTCTTTCATGTTCAACGTTTGCACATGGATATTCTGTTCCTCATATTCTCACATTGATTCACTTCACCACTTAAGCAAAAAGTTGATTCATCAGGAAAAATGAGTTGTTCTGCAAAAGCATCACATTCCATGTCAGTCAACATTTTTATGTAAAAGTTTAATTAGAACATATGACACCGTTGTTTGAGGAATTCCTTGCTTGCATGGTTTGCATATGAATGTTTGTCAAATTGTTTCAACATTACCTTTGGAAACATGTGGATGACCTGGATGTTTTCCTTTAGAGATGCATCCTTCTTATGACGAGAAGGTTCTTTCTTAAATTGAGTGTGGAATTTATGTTGAGCCATAATCACAGAATTACGCTTTGCAAATTTGATTTATGCAAAATGCTTTCTCCTGCAGAGATACCATTTTTTGTTAACTTTTTGAGCAAGTGACTGGAGGATCTTTTTGTTTCAAGTACTTACAGTGCACTCTAGTAGCAAGAGCCTGCTATTGGAATGTGGGGAAAAGTAAATCTCATAGTTTTCCTATCAAGTGGGGATGTATAACACATGTTTGTAACATTATTAATCATCGGACTTCAAACCGTTCACAGGATAAGGTGGTAGCCTACACCTCGGTGTATCCTATGTCTGTAGTGTTGAGTTCTCAAGGCTGGCTTGCCTGCTTTGCGGGATGAAAAACCCCAGAATAAACTGGGGAAAAACCCTACTGTCTATGCCCAAGATGGGCTAAGAGGATCCTTCAGCTTCTCGCGTCACCGACGGGAATCAAACTTAGGACACTCCTTCCCTAGGCATATGGTTGCGAAGCGCACAGTCACTAGGCTGACCTCGCAGACATGGTTGTAGCATTCAAAATAAAAATTTTGAAACAAGTACAAACTTGCTCTTTCATTTTGAATGTTTATTTATATATTTAATATTTAATTTAATAATTTATATATTGTATACTGTATATTTAAATAAGTGAAACCTTTAATTGTCCATATTTCTTATGCTGTTTTAATTGTTTAGATGACCCAAAGGTTGGATCTCTATGCAGACTCTTTTTACTGGGCTAATCAGCAAGATTATCAGCCACCATATGTTGTGGATTATGGATTTGGAGAATAAAAAAAAGACAAACTATATAGGTTTTAAATGGACCACACAAGAATGGAATAATGGTACTTAATATAAAAATGCAAATCATCTACTTATATACATATAACACACTGTTTTTTGAATATGCTGCATTTAGTCAATGAATTGTAGTAATGCCACAACACTTAATTATTTGAATAATAAATATACCAACAAAATATTCTCTCATGAAGTAAGAATTGCTGGAAATTCTGATATTTAAAAATCACCAACAATAAGTAAACTAATTTCTTAGTAGTTAACTGAATGTTATTTGATATTAACCATTCTTGACTGAAACTTGTTTGTATGAATATAATTTGGAGAGCTTAGTTCACTCAGGACTTCTGCATTGATCTTGTAGTAAATTTTTTACATTATCTGATGTAAAAATTATTCAGAAAAATTGTTTATTGTAATTTTTATGTCAACTAAGCACTGACTTATTATAATAGTTTAACATTTGGATTACATAAAAACAATTATGTTATTAATCATAATTTCAACTGTTAAAAAAGGGGAGGAGGGGACAAAATTATATTTTTCAATTATGTCTGCATGAAAAAAAATCTTTTGATTTCTAATCTGAGAAATATTAACATAATTTCAGAATAATGTAATATTCTTGGATAATTTTGCTGCTAAAATTTTAATAAATGGATAATTCTTAGAAACTGTTACATCTGGTAATAAGGTGGTTGATCATGTAAAAGTATTTGCATATTTTAAATAAATGAACTTTTTTTTTTTTTGTTAAATTTCAGTACTGGAAAAAAATGCAGATTTACATGGACATATTATTAGCTTAATTTTTAATGGAATTTGTAGCATTGCAATCAAGGTTGTGTGCTCGGTTCACATCCGCTCACAGCATTTTTGCTAACCAGCTTGGGCAAGAAGCTGTGCAATTGAATTCCATCATAGGCATGGATTTTTTTTTTTTTTCTTTTGAATGTTTTGAAGTAGTAGTGATGGAGGCTTGAAAAGTTCTACATTAGGTCTTTAAGAGCAGGATTAAGATTATATCAAACCCTTACCCTACCCATTGCTAATGGCAATGTACTATAGGCTAGTGTGTAAGTCCTAAGAAATACATTTATTAATATTTCCTTTGATAACAAATTGACATGCAAGTTTCACACATCGCTATATGGTTAGTTATTCACACTTAATGTAACTTCACACTGTATAATCCATAGGATTATAGGATTAATTCATAATCCATAGGGTTATGAACCTCTATAGGGTTTGGGAGTGAATTCTTCTGCTAGAAGAAGTTGTAGGGTCATAGATTCTCTTTTCACATAAGAGTTAGGACAATCACAAACATCCATTCTAGTAGCAAGGCTTATACGTTGGTCATACATAACTGGTAATTAGTTTACGGAATTAACAACACATATAAAGTATATTAATTAAAGGTAACTTTAATAAATAACTTCTATATTTCGGCAACGTCACGTTGCCGAAATATGGAAGTCATTTATTAAAGTTACCTTTAATTAATATACTTTATATGCGTTGTTAATTCCGTAAACTAATTACCAGTCACAAACATCCATACCCATGGGGATTCAAACCTGCAACTTCTTGGCTGGAGAGCAGATATGCTAACCACTCAGCCAACCGGGTTGCTGCAGAGCTGCGTAATATTTTATTTTCAGAAAACTTTCAGTCATCTTGTGGCCAAATTCTCCATTGGTAGAAAGAACATTAATGTGTACAGAATGGAATGTCAAGTTAAATTCATATAAAAGTATTGTAATATGTATGAAATTATAGACAAATTTGGTATGCTCTATCATTAATTCAATAGATTTAAGCTTGAAAAGAATAATACTGGTCAACAAAGTAATACTTTTTTTTTTTTTAACCAAAATTAATTTAGGTAATTAATGTATTTTGAATAGCTGAATACAAATCCACGATTCTAAAAATTCCATCAGATTTTTTTTAAAGATGTTTTTGGAATATTTTATTATAAATTAGAAACAATAATAAATACTAAAAGTTTTAACTTACTGTAATAGTTGTGACTGTTAAACTATGTAGTGGTAGTTTGAACATACTTGAACTTGTCTAACATCAAGGAATACTGCAACACAAATCTGTTAGTTCTCACTATTTTTTTAAATTCATTGTCCCATTTAAAAGTTAGAGGTCATAAAACAAATGTGGACTCTAGTGTGTGGAGGCTTGTTTATAAATGATACAACAATGCTCTTGAAGAAAGAATTGCAAGAATGAGGTTCATCGCTTTGGGTATGAAATAGGGACCAAGATAAAAGAAGAGTTCTCATTCTTGCTGCACATTTCTTGTAAAGTTAATTTGATTCAGTTACTTTAAGTCACGTAACAGACAGTTACTTCTGTTTATCTAGCGTATTTGGATTCTCTATGAAAAACATTCAGTAATGTATCCAAGCTTAGAATCTGACATAATGGGTGACAAAAGGTGGCGCTAGTGTCGCAAGCGAACGTGGTGGTCGTTTTGAGCTATGCTAGAAAAAGTGTTTTTAAATTAAAAGTAAGGCTTTTTGTCTCAAATTGTGCTGCAGTTGTGCTTCGGTTGGATACAAGTGTCCTTCAGTGGTGTTATTGCTGAAACTCTGTTATATATATTGTGTTTTCGCTGCGCTATTTCAGCATCTAAAGATGGCGACCATCAAGAGACATACATCAGTGGCTCGGAGGACTTCTACACGAAAGTCTAGCTCTGCCTTGGATTTTTTGCAGTGGGTGTGTTGCAGAAACTGCTATATGTATGCACCGAAGAATGTAAAGGATCTGTGGACTCTTTGGCTCAATGAGAAGAATGAAAACATTGATATATGTAAGAAGTGTCAGTATAGACTGGAGTGATTAGGAATAGAAGCAGATGCCGGGACTGTAGCGGAAGAGCTTCGGCAGGAGTTCGTGAAAATGAAAAAGTGACCTTCATCTCCTGCAAGAGGGTTCTGGAAATTAAAACTGAGTTAAATGTGTTGAATAGAGAAATTAGGACTATGAAGATTACTTTAGCTGAAGTAACCAGAACAGGATTAATTAAGGGAGAGTCTTTGGTGAATGATGTATGAAGTATTAAATAGTATGGGAGTGAACAGAATGAAAGTACAAGAGGTCTAGAAGAAATGAGATGTCGTGAAAGTGAGGGAGTAAGTAAAAGAGCATTGAGGGAAAGTAATGAAACTGGGAGAGTCATGCTGAATAGCATAGAAAATGAGGCCGTGAGTGACGCTTGTTTAGATTTGAATGAAGTTATGAGTGGTACAATATATGGTGATTCTATGATTAAGGGTATGGAGAGTGGTATGCCTGAGGAGTGCTTGGCTGGTGAAAGAATAGAGAGTGACTTTAGCAATAGAGAGAGCGGATGATGCAGAAAAGATGATAGTTATGGTGGGTATAAATGACCTGAGTGGTAGTATTAATCGGGTAGCAATATATTTAAGAACATTGTTAGATATCGTGAAGAAGAAAAGTGTCAAAGGGAGGATAGTGTGTGCTGCCTCGTTTTGACAATTATGAGTTAAGTAGACAAGTGATGATAATGAATGATATGATTGCAAGAATGTGCAAAAAAAAAAAAAAAGAGGTCTGGAATTTGTTGATATCTGGAGTGTGTTTGAAGGCAAAAGACAGCTGTATGCAAGAGATGGGTTGCATCTGAACATGGAAGGTCATAAGCGATTGAAGAAGTTACTGTTTTTCTGAACAAGTTGAAGTAATTGGGCAGGGAAACTAAAATTGAAAATGTTGAGTGTAAGAGGGAGAAACTTAGGCAGTGATTGTATATTTGTTGATGCTTTTTTGCAAAATAATTTGAAGAATAGAGTGGATAAAAATCGGCATGGGACTACTGAAATTAGAATGTATATATAGCAATCCTTCAATTAGTGTGCCTAATGTGTTCTTTAAAACAGGCTCATTAATCTAAAACACACTAATTGAATATAATAATCCATGAGAAAATGTATAATTCGTTCTTCAGATTTCTTTTTTGACCCTTAATTTTTTTTATAAAAGAATTAGGGTCTGTCTCAGGGTCTAGTTAAAGGAAAACGATGAAGCTGAAAGATAATAAAACATTCAAAATATAAATCTATTATTCTGGCAGGCATTCTATTTCTTTTTTTTTTTCATACAACTGCGTCTTCTGCAAATTTTCCTGCTTATCTCTTCACAAGAGCCAGTCTCTAAGCATTGCTAATTAAACGTTTCGGTTGCACGAAAAATATTTTAAATTTGTTTCTGTGAAATCTCTTTGGGCTTGTCAGTGATTAAATTTTCTTCATATTCTTCAGGATCTTCCCGCTGTGCATCTAAATTTAGGTCAGAACCACTTAGTTTCTCAGAATGAGATTTAATTACCTTAGATTCATTTGAAAAGCCTCTAAAATCATTTGCACAACGTGGAAGAATGTGCTTCCAAATGGATCGCATATTGCTAGCAGTAATTTCATTCGACTTTATAGCCAGGCTGAGATTTCTCTGATTTAGCCAGAAAAGTCTTGGAAGGCATTGGCTTCCAAAAAAAGGCCAGTTTCATCGACATTAAATATTTGTTGGTCATAATAGCCCCCTTCTTATACAATTTTCTTCAAATCTCTGGATAATTTGCGGTCACCTATTTATCAGCACTTGCAGCTTCACCTGTGATTAGAACATTATGTAGGCTATTTCTCAAACCACCCAGCACTAACGTGGAATTCTTCTTTTCCATCATTGATAGCCTTTTCTTTCAAAGTTGCAAAGAAACTTAATGCTTTTGATTTAATAAGGTCAGTTCTTAGCAGAATCTGTTTTTGGTTACAATCTTCGATCCGTGTACAAAGAAGTCTCTCTAATTCAATCATTATAATACTTTGTATTCAGCAGCTTTGCTTAAAATTGCGCTTATAGTTGATTCACCCATTTTTGTGTTCTTGTCTTATCTTTGCTCTGGACTCACCTTGTTCCCTTTCTTTATTATTTCAAGTTTTTCTTCCAATGGGATTACTTTTCGAATCATTTTGACACTTTCACTTTTTTGCTCACTAATTCTTTTACTCATGATGAAAGGTTGGGAAAATACTTTAAAATAATTTTTAAAAAATGTAAGGAAAATAATTGCAAAGGAGGAACGAGATATGATCAGGAAAATGCTATGTAATTAGCAGACGACATAAAGTTTGGCAGTAAAAATTTGAAACATAGCGTACATGGAAGTACTGTAGTATGCCATTAAAAATAACTTTGTAAAATGTTTTAAATCAGTAACTAAATTATTTCATTCCGGTGAGTGATTTTTTTAAAATAGTTAGCCATAAAAAATGTATAGATCGAAAATTTTTAAAATTTGTAACATTTATTTTTAAGATGTATATAGGCACACTAATCGAATTTGGGTATTGAAAAAAAAAATGACGCATTAATCGAGGGATTACTGTAGTTAGCTGGTACAACATGTAAAGGGCATCTGCAATTTTTGTAGACTAATGCAAGAAGCATTCAAAATAAGAGGGAAGAATTTTTGGCATTAGTCAGTGCAATCTCACCAAAAGTTGTAGGCATTAGTGAAACTTGGCTGTCAACAAAAGATGTGGTTACTGGAATTGAATGTGATAGGTAGAGTATTTTTAGGGAGGATAGAGAAGATAGAATGGGGAGGGGAGGAGTACTGTTGATGATAGCTGATGAGTTGCAGCCAAAGAAAGTAGTATATCAAGAGGATAGATATGAATGATAGTTCATTTGAGGGGGAGGGGGATCTGGTGTGAAATAGTGACCAATGCAACCAAATATACAGTTGGTTGCTGCTATAGGCCACAGGGGGGTGATGCATGAATTCATGATAATGAATTCATGCATCAGCAAATTAGTGCAATAAGTGCAGGGTTAGTAATTATTATGGGGGATTTAAATTATGGTGATATCAATTGGAAGGAGAAAATATCACGTGGCAAAAAGGAAATGGAATTTACACCTCCTAAGAGATAATTAATAATTACTTGAAACAGCACATAACTGAAGGGACTCGTGGTGTGAGAGTGTTGGATTTGGTCATTGGTTGAGAGGACATATGCATAAGTAAGGTGTCCTCGTTACCTCCAATTGGTGAGAGCAATCATGGAGTGAGCTTACAGCCATCCCATGGCAGAACATATTGCAGGGAAAGGATGTTAGCAGTGCATGGGATAAAATTAGCAGGTATCTGAGGAAGGCAATATCAGAATGTATTCTCATGGTCAGGAAGACAAACAAGGTAGGCGTTAGATGGATGAGTAGTAGTATCAGGCTTGATCTGCAACAAAAGGAAATGTTATGGAGAATTTACAAGAAGAAAGCGATCAGTACACCCATGAGCAGTACAAGGCTCAAGCTAGGAAGGTTACCAGCATCAATTGGAAGAAAAAGTAAGAAAAGCTAAATCAGATTATGAGAAGACCTTAGCCAAGGAGATCAAGGGTAATCCCCAAGAGTTCTTCTGCTATGTAGCAAGTAACAGGAAGAATGACTTTGGAAGGATAATCTTACTGGGTGCTTATGGTATTGAGGTGACCATTGCTCCCTACATTGATGTAATAGTGGAGTTACTGAGTGATCACTTTTCAAAAGTCTATTACCCAAGTGAGGATATCTCTGTACCTGTAGCAATAACTAATGTGAGAATTGAAGTTAAGAAATCAAAGGTACTTAGTATATTGCAAAATTTAAATGCAAACACTGAAAATGTCATCTGATTGAACAGGAGGAATTAAACGTTCTTCTTAGAGATTTGAGTTTTTCTAAACAGTCTGAACTGAGTGGGTCTCATCACTTCCAGAAATAAATTTCCATTTTTATAAGTAAAAGCAAAACCCTAGTTGTATACATTTTGAGGAAAAGGTTTTTACTTATTGAAAATGTAGAAAAATATGCAAGTACTAAAATTTTGGCTATTCATATTCATTTTACAAATTGCAACAAAGAATCCTGGCACTGAGCCTTCAGTTTTGCTTTAG